>NW_025393285.1:0-13126 GCF_016433145.1 Gracilinanus agilis
CAAATCCAAGCTTTTAAGTCCTTTTTTGGTGCTGGCCTCCTTTGGGTAGTCTGGAGAACAGAAAGGACACCTCAGAATCACTAAAATACATAGGATTATAAAGAAAACTAATTATATTAAAATGATGTTAATATTATATTTTAAAAATCACTAAGTTAAAAACTCCTCTTCCAGACATAAGATTTCCTTTGATCAAGTGAGTAAAGTAGAACCTTGTCTTATGTGACCAATTATGTAATTTTGAATGCTATAATTTCACATTTGGGACAGCTATTACTTATTCTGGGTCTACAGAACATAGAGTTTTCCTGATTGACATCTTGTATTCTGGAGTATAAGAACAGCCAAAGTTCCTCTCAGAAGCAGCTTATGCATTAGAACAAAAGAGAAATGTTTGGGGCTTAGCTGATGCAAAGGAAATCTTTTTTGGGAGCCACAGGTTAGAGTGGAGTTAAAACAGAACTCACTTCCCCATTCCCCTCTGTCTATCTGCAATAAAGAGAAAATTTTAAGCAAATAATAATAATTATTATAATAATAAACTCATTTAGAATCCCTGTAGCTGTTATCTCATTCATTTTTTAGGGATGTCCATGTTTGTTGAAGAAGTTTGGGAAGAGATGTTACTAGCAACACCAAGCTTAGGTGTCCCTAAATGAAATAGATGTTTGAGGGGTCAGAAGGGGATATTGTAGACTCAAAACACATAGGGAGAATTGACCCAGTCAAGCTTGATTAACCCTAAAGTCCCTGAATCTCCACCTCCACCTCTGTATCTAATTGGTTTATGAGGAGGAGCTGTGATCAGGTTCCTCCTGAATCACCTGTGGCTGAGAAAGGGGAGATCCAAGTGGGGAAGGTGGAGGATGAACTCTCTAATGGCTTCTTCTTCCCTTGGCATCTCTTCCTAAGACTGCTTCTCTCCTCATCTCTCAGAGGAAACATGGGAAAAGAAATGGTAGCAGCTACAGACCAGAGGTTCAGGTCTCAGGTGAGTTAGAGTTGACTTTGTCCCTACTGAGGAAGATCCTCATCTCTGTTGATTAAATGTGATCATGTCCCTTTCCCTAAGAATTACTGTTCTGTGTCCTCTGCTCCCCCTATGAGGCCACTTCCTGGAATCCTGGCTTCTTTCCTCCAGGCTGTTTCCTTCCTACCAAGCATTTACTAAATAATATGAAAAATGCCTTACTTTTAAAAATCCATCTTTTCACAGCAATTTGAAATTTTCCCATTTCCATTTTGTAATAGAGAGATGAGTATAAGGAAATTATGGTTTGCCTAAGCTTACCTACTGAGGCTGTAACTGGCAGGACTAGCTTCTTAGAATACTGTCACTTCCACTGATTTTTAAAAATATGCCTATAAATTATGTCTATCAGTTTTTTCTTTGGAAGTGGACATGCTAGTTCTGTATCTGTATATATTTTTCTCTTGGTTCTACTCTTTTTGTTCTTCAAATTTCATCTATGCCTTTCCAATTTAAAAAAAATGTTACCTTCCTGATCTTTTGGGATGAGAATTAGTTGGAAAAGTTTGGCAGAAATTAGTCATAGAACAATATCGCAGACCCTATGTCAAGATGAGGTCAAAATGAATATATGATTCAGTCAGAAAGGGTGATACCATAGGCAAATTAGGGGAATATAGAATAGTTTATCTGCCAGATCAATGGGAAAGAGAAGAACTTATGACCAAACAAGAAATATGAGAACACTAAAGGTGTAAAATGAATAATTTTGTTTATTTTAAATTAAAAGGTTTTGTACAAACAAAACTAATGCATCGAAGATTAGAAGGGAAATCACAAACTCAGGGAAAATTTTTACAGCAAATTTCTCTGAGGAAGGTCTAATTTATCAAATACATAGAGTCAAACTTATAGGGCTACAAGTTCTTCCCCAATTGACAAGTGATCTAATATATGAACCAGCAATTTTAAGATGAGGAAATCAAACCTATCAATAATTATATGAAAAAATGTTCTAAATCACTCTGGATTAGAGAAATGCAAATTAGAACAACTCTGAGGTACCACCTCACATCTATCAGATTTTCCAATATGAGAGTAAAAGAAAATGATAGATGTTGGAGGGAATGTGGCAAAATTGGCAAAAAAAAAACCAAAAACTAATGCATTGTTGGTGAAGTTGTGAATTGATCCAGCCATTCTGGAGGGCAATTTGGAGCTATGCAAAAGGGCTAGAAAACTGTGTATACCTTTTGATCCAGGGAATATGACTACTGGGTCTGTATCCCAGAGAGATTAAAAAAAGGGGGAAGGACCTACTTTTGTATAAAAATATTCATAGCTTCATTTTTTGTATTGGCAAAAGATTGGAAATTGAGGGGATGCCCATCAGTTGGGGAAAGGCTGAACAAATTGTGGCATATGATAGTGATTGATTATTATTGTGCTATAAGAAATGATGAGCAAGATGATTGCAGAAGAAGCTGGAAAGACCTATAGGAACTATTTACACAGTGAAATCAGCAGTACCAGGAGAACATTGTATACAGTAACAACAATATTATACGATGATCAGCTTTGAAAAACTTAGCTACTATTAGCAATACAACAATCCAGGACAATTGTGAAGGACTTAGGACAAAGAATGCTAACCACCTCCAGAGAAAGAATTGTTCGAATCAAGCTGTTTTTCACTTTATTACCCATTAGGGTTTTGGTTTTATATGAATATTCACTTACAATGACCAATATGGAAGTATGTTTTGCATGATAAGACATGTATAACCCAGTTCAAATTGCTTACCATCTCTGCGAAGTAGGAGGGAATGGAAGTGGGGGAGACAATTTGGATCTTATAACTAAGGAAAACATATGTTGAAAATTGTTACTATATAAAATTGACAACATATAATATTGAAAAATAAAAATTAACCTACTTATTACAGTAATATTCCATCATAATCAGATGCCATATCTTGTTTAGCCATTCCCCAATTGATGGACATCCCCTCAGTTTTGAGTTATCTACCACCACAAAGAGAGATGCTCTAAATATTTTGTAATATATAAATTCTTTCCCTTTTCACCTTATCACCTTGGGAAACATCCCCATTGGTGGTATTGCTGGGTCAAAGAATATACATAGTTTTTTAATTTTCTGGGCAAAATTCCAAATTGCTCTCCAGAATGGATAGATCAAGTCACAGTTCCACCAACATGGTATTAGTGTCACCATTTTTTCCACATTCCCTTCAACATTTATCATTTTGCCTTTTTATTGTTTTAGCCAGTCTGATGGGTATGAACCATTATCTCAGAGTTGTTCTGATTTGCATTTCCCTAATCTGTAATGATTTAGAGCATTTTTTTCTTATGCCTTCGTATGGCTTTGATTTCTTCATCCACAAAAGTTTTGTGACCATTTCTCAATGGGGAATGACTCATGTTCCTATGAATTTGACAAAACTCTATATATCCGAGTTATGAGACCTCTGTCTGAGAGGCTTCCTAAACATGTTTCCCAAATTTTCTACTCTCATTTCCAAAGGCCCAAAGATACCTATAGAAGGAAAGGAGAGAAGACCAATTCAACTTGATCATAGAGTATGGGAGTGGGGATCATGTCCAGCAAATCTTGTGCTCCTTATTCTGACAGTCTGTGTTCTTGGGAGATATGGTGAGGTCCAATGCTGTACTTTGGGACACCCTTTGAAAAATTTATGAGTCCACTTCAACTTTAATTTGGGACAGGATCCTGTAAAATGTCCAGCTTTGTGCCAAGCAAAGCAGACAGGTTTTGTCTTTTTAAATTGATCTGCCATCAGATTCTTGTGGTCTAAAGTTTTTATGTCTTGGCATGCTTTTATAGCCTCTTGGTGAGGAGTTGTCTCCTCAAAGAAATCTGTAGCATTGTGTTTTGTAGTTACAATCTGCCATGCTCTTTGAGCAGCTAGTCCAATTGGATTAAAGGTTTGCTCTGAATATAACAATTGCCTAGTAAGACTTCTAAATTTACCTGTGCCAGTTAATTCATCATAGGCAATATCTACATGGTGTTTTTTGTTGATTCTAGCTTGTTCCTCACATAATTCCTGAAACAATAACTTCCACATTATGAAATCTTTGGCATTAAGCGCAGATCCAACTAATTCATACCAAAAATCTGGTGGTAGAGATTGCTGGCTAATCTCATCTATCAGTGCAGAGGTGTCATGGGCTGCATTACCATACTGAATGACACTGTTCCTGAGAGCTTCAAGAGTTTGGAATTCAACATCTTTCTGCTTTTCTAAGTTTACTTTTGCATTCTCAGGATTATTTTTAATTTCTGTTGGAGAAGCTGATTTCTCTGCTTTCTCTTCTAGGTTTAGGCTGGTTGTAAACCTGCAGTTAGTATTGAGTGAAGAAGGAGGAAGAAGAGGTGTGGGCTGAGCACTAGTCAGTTCATCAGAGTCAAGAGAAGCTGCATGAGGTGGAGGAGGAATAAACTGAGTGTCAGAAAGCCTATGGGCTCTAAGAGAAACTGAGTAAGATGGTGGAGGGATAGAGTCAGCAGGAACAAATGAAAGTGGAGAGGTTAGGGTAGGTAGAGGATCAGTAAGCGTAAGTGTGGAAGCAATTAGCGGAATCGGAGAATCAGCCTTTGAAGGCTGGAGCTCAGGAGATGACTTGAGGGGAAGGTCAAGCTGAGAGTCAGCTTGATTCTGTGAAGGAAAAGAAGTCATCAGAGGGATGGGTGGAGCAAGATAGACGAAATTCAGGTTAGAAGGAAAGTCTAAGTGAGGCAGGTTGGGACAATGAATCTTGAATGGTTTCTGCCTCTAAAGCTGTTCTAACTACCTTCCAAGTTAACCATACTGATGATGCAACTCTAAGTCCCTTTTCTTGTGCTTTCTTTAAAGTCTGTCCAAGTTGGTCCCACTGTTGTACATTGAGTACTTCTATTTCTAGTAACTTGGGATCACATTTCAAAATCACCTTAAACAATGCCTGAAGTTTAGCTTCTGGTACTCTGTATCCTTGCCTGTGCACTAAGGATTTTAGCGATCCTATGTAACTAGTGTGAGAAGAAAGTTTCTGACCCATTTTCTAGTGGTCAGCGACTCACCCCAGAGGCCACCTGAGGTCCGTTGACCGTCCCGGGTCCTGCACTGCAATCTTCCTCTCAGGTGTCAATCCACGATGGGTGCCAGATGAAGCCGTCCACCGACTCCACGAAGATTCCTAGTGGGTTGGACACTCAGAAAGGGGAACCAAGGACTGAGTGAAAATGGGTTACGGGTTAAGGATTAATGGAAAGAGAACATAAGGCGAGAATAAAGATACACAGACACAGAAAGTTTTGGCATAAGGTAGACAGACAGCAAGTAAGCTCTGATGGTCAAGAGCTTCATGGTAAGGAGCTCTGATGGTTGAGAGCTCTGATGGTTGAGAGCTCTGATGGTTGAGAGCTCTCTTGCCAACTTATGTCTTGTCACTTTTATTGGGGTTACATACCACAGTATGGGGGGAAGGGGAGAGGCTGGTGGCCTGATACATTAACATTATGAGATAATCATCATAAAATGCAAACTACCAAAACCAGAAACAATAGGTAGAGTTAAGATCAGTATCCAGGGTGTATCTGGCCTAAGGTATCTACTGATGTTTGATACCTATGTTAATTGATTCTTGAAGGAGAAGTAAGGAGACTGAGATAACTGACTCTCTTCTGGGGTGCGGCCTTAGGGAAAGGCTAGGGATTTGGCAAGGTCAACATTCAATTTGACTCAGGATTGCAGAGATCAATCATTAGCAGTATAAGAGTTAAGTTTTTGAATACTTCTTAAAATAATATCACAATTGATATATACCTGGATTGCTACAGATACAAAGATGGTGTATTGACAGATAGACAAACAGATTGATTATAAATGGAAAGATAGATGGATGGTTGGGCAGATGGACAGAAGAAAGGACAGATGTATGGAAGGATTTATGGATTGATGATTAATTAGTGGACTACTGATTGAATAACACATCGAATATTGATTGATAAACTGACTGATGGATATCATATGGAAATGAAATGGATATGATAGATTAATAGTTTGATGAATAGATTCGTTGATTGACAGATTATAGATATACTGGTAGGTAGAGGGACAGATAGATTGATAGAAACAGATGATTGGATGAAAACATAATTTATACATTATGGACTGATAGATTATAGATTGAATGAAAGAATATATTGATGATTCATAGGGGAGAGATTGATGAATTGATTGATAGATAACAAATTGATGGATTTTAAATTGATTGATAAACGCATGGAAAGACTGATATATGAGAGAATTATAGGTCGATTGAGAGAGAAAAAAGGGAAGCTGAGTGGCTCAGGGTATTGAGAGTCAGGCCTAGAGATGGGAGGTCACCAGTTCAAATCTGACCTCAGATACTTCCTAGCTGTGTGACCTTGGGAAAGTCACATAACCCCAATTGCTCTTTGGTAAGGGATAGGCAATTATATAAATTATATAATTATAACTACATTTATAATTATATTATATTTATATGTATATTATACAAAAGATTATATATTGATTAATACATGGATAGATATAAGATAGATTGCAAGGTTGATAAATTATAGACTGATAGATGAATAGAGTGATAGATTTTACATAGATGGATAGATTGATGATATACAGAGAGACAGAAAGACAGATAGAAGAATGAAATGATTAACAATTACAGACTGATTAATAGATTGCTTGATAGATTATAACAGCATGAATGGATAGACCAATAAATTTATAAATTATAGATTAATAAATGGATAGAAAGACAGATTGGGAGAATGCAGATAGATTGATGAATAGACAGATATTTGGACGGATTGATGGGCTGATGACTGATTACTAGACTACTGACTGAATAACGTTTTACATATTGGTTGATTGACTGATGGATAGATAGATATATGATTGATAGTCTGATGGATAGACTGGCTGAATGATAGATTATAGATTTATTGATAGATGGAGGAGACATATGCTTAAAATATGAAGAGACTGATGCAAAGAAAGGGATGGACAGGTTGACTGATGGATTATAGATAGATAGATTGATAGATGATTAGTTGGAGGGATGAATAGACAGATAGATGGACTGTTGGAAGGATAGACAGGGGAGATATTCAGAAGAAAACATAGGGAGTAAGTGGGGGTGGACGGGGAGAAGAAAGATAATATTAGGGAGTGAAGAAACAGCTAAGGCACCTGGAAGAAAACCTAGAGAATAAGTGAGGGAGGGAAAGGAAGATATAATTAGGGAGGGAAGGAAAAGGCAATACAACAAAAAAACCATGGAGACAGAGTAAGGGAAGAAAGAAGATACCATCAAAGAGGGGAGAAAAAGCTGAGGCAACTAGAAAAAAACCAAGGGGAAGAAGGATGGGGAGAAGAAACATTAGTGAGTGAGGCAAAAGGGGCAACAATGGGAAGGAACCATGATAAATTAGTGGGAAAAGGATGTTACCATTAGGGAGAGGAGGAAAGGTCCAGACAAAAGGAAGTGATCATGGAAAATTCCTGGTGGAAGAAGTAAGACACCTTTAGAAAAGAGAAGAAAAGGTGAGACAACAAGAAAGAACCAAAGGGATTGAGTGGGGGAAGAAGGAAGATAGCTTTACTCAGGGCAGGAAAAGGTAAGAACTAGAAGAAAACATGGAAATGAGTGGGGGTAGATGGAAGATTCTATTAGGGAGGGGGTAGAGAGGTGAGACATAAGGAAGACACCAAGGGAATTGAGTGAGGGGAGAAGGAAGATACCATTGGTGGGGGAAGGTCAGACAATGGGAAGGAACCTTAGGAAACAAGTGGCAGGATACAAAGGAAGATACCATTAGGGAGTGGACTAAAAGGGGAGACAATAGGAAGGCACCAGGATAAATGGGTGTGAGGAGTAGGAAGTTACCATTAGGGAGGGGAGAACAAAGTGAAAGAGCTGGAAGGAAGCATAGGGAATATGTGGAGGGAGGTAGAAGTCACAATTAGTCAGTGGACATGGATTGATAGATTATAGACAGATTGATAGATGGATTAAAAAATGGATGGATGAGTAGAGAAACAGATGTACAGTTGGATGGAAAGACAGATTTGTGCATGACCGAGGACAGATTGATATGTTAAATGAGAAGATTTTATATTGATAGATAGACATAGATTCATTGGAGATTGATAGAAAGGAATAGACTTATTGATTGATTGATGGATGGATGGATGGATGGATGGATGGATAAATTATAGCTAGGTGGATAGATGATTAGACGGATGGGTGAATGGACAGATAGATGGAGTGTTGGATAGATAGGCTGGGAAGACATCTAGAAGGAAACATAGTGAATGATTGAGGGGTGTGGGTGAGAAGGAAGATACCATTAAGGAGTGGACTAAAAGTGGAGACAATAGGAATAAATGGGTGTGAGGAGTAGAAAGTTACCATTAAGGAGGGGAGGACAAAGTGACAGAGCTGGAAGGAAGCATAAGGAATAAGTATAGGGAGGTGGAAGTCACCAATAGGCAGGGGAGATTAATTGAGAGATTATAGACATATTGATAAATGGATGGATGAATAGAGAGATAGATAGACAGTTGGATGTAAAGACAGATTTGTGCATGACTGAGCACAGATTCATATGTTAAATGACAGATTTTATATTGATTGATAGATGGATGATATAAGACAGATTACTAGGTTGATGAATTAGAGATTTATAGATGAATAGAGTGAATGATAGATTATACATAAGTGGATAGATGGATAGATAATGGATAGAGAGACTGAAAGACAGCCTGATGAATGGTAGGGTACATAGATTATAGACTGAATGATCAATAGATTGCTTGATAGATTATAACTAGATGGAAGGATAGATCAATACATTGATTGATTATAGATTGATAAATGGATAGAAAGACAGATTGGGAGACTGCAGATAGATAGAGTGATGAATAGATGGATGTAGATAGGTACATGGATAGGGGAACAGATAAATCGATGGCTGGATGGATATATGATGGGTAGACAGACAACAGCTGGATGAACAGACAGATAAATGGATGACTAATTGTTAGGTTATAGACTGGTTTATCGATAACATATTGATTGATCAGTAGGTAGATTGAGTAAAAGGCATATGATAGCATGAGAGGTCAATGATAGACTGATCATAAATTGATTAGCAGGTGGATGGATAGATAGATGGAAGGATGGAAAGGTAGAAAGATAATGTATTGACAGGTAGTAAAACAGATTGTTTATAGATAGAAAGGTGGATGGATAGACTCATGGATGGGTGCCAGGACAGAAGGATGGATAGATGTCTGGATGGATTGCTGATTGATTACTAGACTACTGATTGAATGACAGATTGCATATTGGTTGATCAATTGACAGATGGATAGAGATATACATGATCAATTGGTAGATTGATGGATAGATTGGTTGATTATAGATTGTTTTGGTAGATTGTGGGACAGATGTTTAAATTTCATATAGAAATATTTGTTTCTTATTTTAAGGTCATCATTAACTCTATCATTTTCCAGTACTAGCCAAGTTTCATCATGGTGGATAGTTTGGTAGTATTTAAAAACAGTAGAGTTAATGTAAAATTGTCATAGTACTTGAAATTTGCTTGTAACAAGGTATGTGCCTGTCCTACTTTGTTTGCAACTTTGCCTTTTTTTCATGTCTCTAGAATAGTCCCCTTATGTTTTTTTTCTAACATTCATTTTCCTAATGGCATCCTTAACACCTTAACTTTTTCTTTTAACTCTACTTTCACTGGGAGCCTGCATCTCTTTCTCAGAGTATCCTCAGTACAGTATTAGAGGGAACAATTAAGGCGACTCTTACCTCATCTGTTTTATATGCTCTGTTTCTTCAATGGCTTCCTTAACAGCCATTAATTCACAAAGTTTCAACTTAGGTAGAGACTGAAATGTCCTTACAGTCGTAGAAAGCCATAGCTCAGTGGTAACAAGACTGGGCTTCAAGACAATCAGCCGAGTTTCAATCTGCAGAAGGCAGCTGCCAATAGAGTGCCAACCATGTCTCCTATTTATTCTCCATGCCCTAGTAATAAATTTCAATTTGATATAATTAAGATCATTAGCATTGCTCTATAAGATCCCATCTATGTCATGCAGAAGTATATTTTTTTCACTTTTCCTCCATATCTGTGAATTGTATAATGCGATAGTAATCTGATTTTAGGTATGATGATTTTCATTTGTTCACAGCAATATTTGTGAAATGGAGAGATCCTTTGTAGGAAACTTTATGATTCTGTTTAAGAAGGTCAGTTTCTTCATTTTCTTAGATGCTTAAATCACTTATTCCCAATGTGTTCAAAATACTTCACCTATATTTTTTGTGTTAATTATTTAACATCTGTTTTCAACTTTTTCAACTTTTAATTGGAAAACTGCATTTCTCTCTCTGAGCATCCTCACTATACTATCAGAGGGAAGAATAAAGCTATGCCGTACCTCATCTGTTGTTTATCACCCACTTCTTAGATGGTCTCCTTAACAGCCATTAATCCAAGAGGTCCACCTTGGCTAGAGATTGAAATGTCCTTACAGTAGTACAAAGTCACAGCTCAGTGGTAACAAGATCCAGCCTCAAGTTAGGAAGACCCGAGTTTCAATTTGCAGAAGGCAGCTGTGAATAGAATCCCAAGTATTTCCTTAATTTTTTGTATATGTACTAGTTATAAATTTCAATTTGATTTAATCAAATTATTAGCATTGCTGTTCAAGGTCCCACTATCTCATGCCCAATTATGCATGCTTCCCTCCTTCCATGTACATGAAAATGAATACATTTCTAGTTTTAAAATATTGTGACTGTGGAATGTATTGTTGTATAATTTGATAGAAATATGTTTCATTGGCTTACAGCAATATTTGTGGAATGGAGAGACCCTTTCCTTGTAGAATAGTGATTTGGTTTTATGAAGGTATATTTTGTTTCTTACTTTTTTATTTTTATTTTTTAACATTTAATAATTTTTATTTTTTAGAAAAGTTAACATGGTTACATGATTCATGCTTACTTTTTTTTAGAAGGTTGACTTGGGTTTTTTTTTCAGTGAGCTTGGAATTCTTAACATATCTTTACATATATAAATAAAAATGTTATTTTACTAATAGTACCCTTAATACCTTGCAATTGTGTGGAGTGAAATTCTGGGGGGCTCATACCCCCCAAAATCACTCTACTGAGCAGACAGGAGATTTGATGTTGGCAGAGTTCACGGGGCTTTATTCAGAGGCATGGGGGGAGGCATAGAGTGAGGAACACTGTCTGGGCCTAGAAAGAATCCTCACAAGGAGGGGAGGCAAGGGTGAGGCAATACTACCTGGGTCTAGACAGCATCCTCACAAGGGGAGGGCATAGAGGGAGAGAGAGAGGCTCCACAGTCTGAGGTCTCAGAAGTGGGCACAGATGCCTAGGTTTACTCAGATTTTATAGGGATCCAACACAATGCTATCTCCACTTTCCCATCATCTGTATTTTATTCTACCCTCCTTCTTCTATCTTCTTCAATCCTTTCCCAACCCTTCTGAGTGTATTCCTTAGGTTTACAATTTTTAGTTGAGTCAAGGTTTTAGGCCTGTCCAAGGATTTATCAGATTGCAACAATTCAGGATGAAACACTCTTGGAAACATTTCTTGGCACTATAGCATCACAACACTTTTCAGGATATATAGTCAAGATTATAACTTGTATGTTTTGAGATTTCTCTCACAGGAATTAGGTCACCCCTAAACTTCTTCACATGGGAATAGAAGACAGGGGCTTTTTTAGCCACATTTGAGAAGAATATATTAAAGGCTTATATTAATATATATGTATAAAGCGGCTGGGGGAGGGGGTTTCTTCTACTCCTCAAAAAGGAGAGATTGATATCTCCTGTAGAGGGCACCTAAATTCATTATTTTTCTATAGGAAATTGCCAATCTAGGATTATTAATACTAATCAATATATATTGGGGAATAATGCACAAATTTCATCCCATACACAATCAATCAAGTTTCAGTTCAGATGGATATCGATGCTGATCTTTGGCAACAAACTGGCTGTGGCTCATATTATAGAGAAGAGTGCTTAGAAAGCCGGAGGAGTTTGGAAGTCGTTAAGTTCAAAGCTTGGTGGCAGACAGACAGAGTTGGGGCCAGAGAAGAGAAGGAGCTATGATTGAGTGAATAAAGCACTGGTCCTGGAAGGTAAAGGAGGAAAGTTCAAATCCCCTAGAAGGAAGAGATATATAATAAAGCGATACAATAAATTTAAGAAACAAACTTCAATGAATGGGAAAAAGAGACACCAAAGAAGATAAAATAACTTTTAATGTTAAACAATAAGAGATAATTCACTAAATATAGAGTTGGACAAAGGGAAAGCTGGCAACTTCTTTTACTCTCTCTTGTTTCCTGATACCATATAACTTTAATAATCTTGTTTTAGTGGAACAATTTGAAATCTGGTTCCAACAAGCTCCATCTTGCTCTTATTTGCCTATACTTGGAAGTTTGCCTCTCTTTCTCCCCCTGACTTCAGAATACTATCAGATGCAACATTTCAACTCTCTTACCCCCATCTGTTTTCTATCACACATTCCCCCCCCCCATGGCCTCCTTTCAATCCCCACTTTCTTAGTTGATAGAGATTGCAGCCTTTTCTCATCCCGGAGGAAGCTGTGGCTGAGTGGGTAAAGCACTGAATCAACTACCAAAAGAAGGAGAGTTCAAATCCCCTTGAGGGGAAAAACAATTTTCTAAGACCCTTCAACAAGATATAATAAAATAAATACAAGAAAATTAGGAAAAAAGGTAAACCAGTTGGAAAAAAATTCCAAAGATCACCAAAGACAATAATTCATTAAAAACAAAATAACTTATAATAATAAATAATTCATTAAACAATAATACATAATCTAGATAATAATAACTCATTAGAGTTGGGCAAAGGGAAAGTTGGCAACTTCTTTTACTCTCTATTGTTTTCCAGTACCAGATAACTTTTATAATCCTGTTTTAGTGGAATAAATCGAAATCTGGTTCTAACAAGCTCCATCTCTGCCCTACTTGTCTATGCT
>NW_025393286.1:0-6668 GCF_016433145.1 Gracilinanus agilis
CTCCAAAGAGCCTCTGGCTGAAGCCTGAACCCCAGGCAACACCCTGAGACAGGAGCCAGGCTGGGGGGCTTCGAGGGACTGTCAGGCCAGTCCCTGAGGTGGCTGTGCTCGCTCCCATCTGCCCCCTCTGACTGCAGGGCCGTGTTGTTAGGAGGAAACGAGGAGTTTAAGTCCTAAGTCTAAGTTAGCAGGCGGAGCTGTCAGGGAAGTGCTCCGAGCTCTAAGCATGGAACAGGGACTTGTCGGATAGGCACAAGACTGCAGATGAGGCAGACTAGGTGACAGCTTGAAGAAATCTTGGACTTCATGGACAGTCCCTAATGGAACGAAGTCAGGGTTCGGACGGAGGAGAGTGGTCTGGCCAAGCTGAAGGAAGGAGGTTTTGGCTGTGCGGTCCGGCTTTGCCAAGTATCCAAGGAGCTGACAGAGTGGGATTCCTCCGAGAAGGTACCTGCAATGACCTCTCCTGGCCTCGGTGGAGGAAGGTCTTGATTATGTGTTGGTGGACAGCAGATTCATTTACTTCCTAGAGCTTTTGTGGATTAACCAGCTGTGAATATGACTTGATCCTGCTTCCGGTGACATCTTGGAGCATGGTGGACAAGTGTCGGGAGAATCCCACCTCTCCAGCCCTCTCTTATTTTAATTAGAGCTGACCTTAGTTTAGTCATTTGCGTTATTTCTAGTGGAGTACAACCCTTCTCTCCCACTTCCCTTATTTACTAGGAATAAAACCCAGTTTAATTTGTACTTCCTGATTCCTCGAAGCCATAAAGATCCCACAACTGGAAGTTCCTTACATCACTGGCTTTCCCTGGCTGATAGGCTGTGGTTTTAACTTACAAGCTGCCATTCCCCAGACCTCACATCCCGATTTAGTTTTCCTGTGTTTGCTTGCCAGTCCTTCCCTTTGTGTGGTGTGGGAGTGTCCCCACTTCGTCTGGCACCCTGTTATTCCCCTATCCCCATATTTCTTTTTCAGTTAGCACCAGGCCCAGAGGGTGGCAAAGTCAGGAAGTTAACTCTGAGAATTAGACACAGACTGGAAGTCAGGGGGAAGTGAACATTCTGTGAGGGGTTATAGCCATTGGCTGTGGACAGAAAGTCCCAAGGGAATGGTGAACCACTCAGAACTGATATACTCTCTGACGGCACGCATTCATCAAATCCCTGAGTGCAGCCAATTTACTACCAAGGCTTAAATAGCCCCAGAGAAAGGGGTTTCCTTCGTTTTATTTTGCCTATTGCTGTTTGTGTCATCCTGTTTCATTATCAGTTGGTGTTGTTATAGGAGTATTGTTGTGGTTGTCTTAATTATTAGTCCTGCCATTGTGGCTAATAACACAACTGTATTGGTATACCACTGGTCTATTGTGTCTGTGGTTGGGAAAATGGTGATTAAAGATTGCATTGATTATTTGTTATTGGGATTATGGCAAGGGATATTATTTATACTATACTTGTGGTTCAAGATCCTACCCAAGTATTGCAAAGTTGTACTGAATTTTGAGATAGCCCAACCTGTTCTTACTATAACTATCCTAGATATTATAGCACATACACCTATTATTGTTTTAACTGGTGACATCATTTACAAGATAAGATGGATATTTTTTTGTATTGGTTATTGTTGTAAGATTGTAGTTACTTGGTATTTTAAAGATCCAGAAATGAAGCAATTATTAAAGTTAATGCAGGTTCAAATTATATGCAAATGGATGGTGCTTATGGTCTTGCACAAGAACATCAAGGGAAAGCATCTGGTAATGTAGCTAGTGGGAAAACCAAATAAGAGCAAGAGCAAATGGCCCTAAAGAATGAAAGTCAACCAATTCCTTTACTACCTTTAAGAGACCTGCCAATCATTAGGGACAACAACATATTCCACTCAAAGCAATATACTAGGTTCAAGGCTGAAGACATTTGAGGCAATTAAGAAAAGGTCACCTACTTTCTTTGATGAACCTTGTAAGTTAATAAAGAAAATGTGGTCTGTAATTAAAATGTATGACCCAGACTTTAATAATTTCTATTTTGTTTTGGGACAAGTGTTATCTAAGACAGATTGGAATAAGTTTATTGGGGAAACAAGAACAACCTAAGGATTGACCACATGGCTAGAAAATTGGCATGAATTGGATTTAAATTCAGTGCCAAATTATAAGTTACTCAAGTAGGCATGCAAATCTGTTCTAAAGGCGATGGAAAACAACTCCCATGATCCCAATGTATGGAACAAATTTGAGAAAGCAAGGCAGACTGGTTAAGAAACACCAGCTTTGTTGTTGAATGAGTGATTGAGACCACAGAGACACACTTAGGGCTCAACACTCAGGAAGAGAGTACAGTGGAACATATTAAAAAGATTTTTCTGCAGAATTCTGTCCCTAATGTCAGGAAATTTTTTCTGGATTATTGCCTGGATTGGGAATATCTTTCCTTAGATCAGTTAAAGCAAAAAGCTACGTATGTATATGCCCAGGAGAAGAATAGGTCCTCTGAGGACAAAGATATGTTGATTGAAATTTCCATAAGCAATTAAAAGAAGCAAATAACAGGGCAAGAGAAAAGGAGATAGGTGCTATCAAGGCTGTAGCAGCACTGAGGGCAGTACAACCATCTGACAAGAAAAATACCACCTATAGGAATAGCAATAATAATAGCAACAGGTACCAAGAGCCTAAGAGATGTTTATTTTATGCAACCATGTTGGACATTTTCTGAAGGAATATAAGTTTAAGGGTCAAGTTGACAAGCAGAGAAACAACAGAAATTATGGTTATAAAAATAACAACAATAGGAGAAATAACTGGTATGGTAACAACAGTAATCATTATGGTTTTGGTCAACAGAATAGTTTTGTGTGTCAAAATGCTTGTTGCCAAGGGATACAGGCCCCAAATGTAAAAAGGCCTCCGAACACAATGCAAGATTACATAAGAACTTGTGTGAGATCTAAATATAGCCAGATTGTTACAGGGAATATGAATCATGGTAACCAGAATGGAGGGACAGTTTGATTATGACGCTGTGCTCGGTGTTTGGAAGTAATTGATCAAACAAATAAATAATAAATAAAATTAAAAATAAAAAATAAGAAAAATAAAGTGAATATTGATGAAATTGTATTTTGTAAGGATAATAATAATGTGATTGTAAATAATGGTTATGGTGCATTTGTTGTTAATAATAATTTAATTGGTGTTAATAGTAATTTAATTAATAGTGGTGATAATTTGATCAGTATCAATTAAATGGAATCAATGCTAACTTAATCAATGTAAATGGTAATTTAAAGAGAATCAATGATAATTTAAGTGGTGTTGGTGCTAAATTAACTAAATTAAATGGTGTTAGTGGTATTAGTAGTAATTTGCCCAATGTTAATAGTAATTTATTTACTGTTAGTAATTTGAATAATGTTCGATATAATTTGACTTAGGTTGATAATAATTTACTTGGTGTTGATAATAATTTAATTACTGTTGTAAATATTTGTGAGAAAAAGGAAAATTGTGTTGTAAATGGTGTTGGAAATTCTAGTGATTCTGTAATTATGGAGGATAATAGAAATTGTGACGTGATTAAGAATAATTTGCTTGTGAATAAGGACAATGATACCAGAATTGAGGTGAAAAGGACCAAAGGTGCAAAATCCTGGGAAAATTCTGTAATTCAAGATGATGTTAACTTGGAGGGACAGGAAATAGCTGAGCTTTGTTCTGATGTTACTGTTTTAGCTCCTGTGTTGGAAACTTTCCAACCTCCCAATACCTCAGAACCACATGTGTCTGTTACTATTAAAGACCAGATTTATAACTTTATGGTTGATACAAGAGCCAGTCAATCACTTTTGCAAAGTTTTCCTGAGAATTGTGGAGCTGTTGGTACAATGGATATTGTCGGTGCTACAGGCAAACCTCAGAAAGTAGTAAAATTACAACCAAAATGATAACTCTTGGACCTCTCTCTGTGGAGCACACATTTCTTTGTATGCCAGAATGTCCAATGAATCTTTTGGGGGAAGGATTTGCTGTGTAAATAAAGGGCTACTATCCAATGTATGGAATCTGGTAATATTTCTTTACATCTCCCAGAGGAATCTTTGAAGGCCTTTCCTTTGCTTTTC
Source organism: Gracilinanus agilis (assembly GCF_016433145.1). Taxonomy (NCBI): domain Eukaryota; kingdom Metazoa; phylum Chordata; class Mammalia; order Didelphimorphia; family Didelphidae; genus Gracilinanus; species Gracilinanus agilis. The sequence continues at coordinate 4,130 of NW_025393286.1, forward strand.
TTAGATTCCAACAGTATAGAGGATGACTTAGGTACCATATATCCAACACCCAAGGATATACCTAAGGACTTGTGGTCAAAATCATCCACAGATGTAGGATTGTAGGGAGCAAAAGAAGGTATAAGACCAATCATTGAGTCCCCAGTCCAACAAGAGATAATTATATCTTGCTTTTCTGAGTTTAATACACCAATTTTGCCTATAAAGAAGACCAAATTAGATAAAATTGGCTGACCTGTCTACCTATTTATACACGATCTGAGAGCAGTAAATGATTATGACTCATCCAGTTGTGCCAAGTCCAGCTAATATAATTTCTTCCATTTCAAGTCAGGCTAGATTTATGCTCTGCGTTTTTCTCAATACCAATTCACAAGGATTCGCAAAAGATCTTTTCTTTCACTTGGGAGAAAACCCAGTGGAGGTGGACAAGCCTTCCACAAGGGTAAATGGACTGACCTAACCAGTTCTCTCAAATTCTAAATCGTGATCTAAAAACAAGTTTAAGGAGACTAAATTAGTGCATTTTGTGGATGATATTCTTTTAGCGTTCCCAAATGCAAAGGAGGGTCTTAGAGAGAGCAAGGTTCTTTTGATTGAGTTAATACAAAGGAGGGCATAAAATCTCCAAGGCAAAATTACAGTGGGTTTTGCCTTGAGTGCAATATCTTGCATTTGTGTTGTCAGAGGGTTCCAGAAGTATCACACAAAAGAGAATAGCTGACATCAATAAACTGAGTGCACCTAAAACTAAAACACAACTTAGCTATTCTTGGAACTACTGTTTCTGTAGACAGTGGATTCCTGGATATAGTTAGATCACTAAGTGTTTGACAGATCTAACCAGGAATACAAAACCAGAACCTCTGAAACTGAAGCTTGAACATTGTGTAGCCTTTAATAAACTTAAAGAAGTGATTTTATCTAAACCTGCATTACGAATCCCATACTATGAGAAACCTTTTCAGCTGTTTGTGAGTGAGACAAAAGGTATAGCTTCTGGTGTACACACATAGACTCTAGGACAAAGTTGTCATCCAATTGGATACTTTTGTTGTCAGCTTGATCCAATAGCTGCAGGTACAGTACCCTGTCTAAGGGGGAAGAAGCAGCAGCTTTGTTAGTCCAGAAGTCAGCTGATCTAGTTTTGGTATGTCCTTTAATGCCTATTGTTCACATCAAATAGAGGCATTAATGAGGAAATTTCAAACTCAGACATATTCTGACCAATAAATATCAAAGTATGAAATTATTCTCTTAGGTAGTGAGAATATCCAGTTGAAGAGATGTAGTGTATTAAATCTAGCTACTCTTCTTCCTGATTTACCAAAGAAGAGTGAACCATTGCATGAATGTATAGAAGTAGTAGATCTTGTGGATATGCCTAAGATCGATTTAAAAGACACTCCACTTGAAAATCCAGACATGGTATTATTCACAGATGGATCATCACAATGGAATCAGATGTACTGGAGCTGCAGTTGTCACAGAATTTGAGACACTGGGGTATGGCTCATTAGCTAGTAATCTTAGTGCACAGGATATGGAATTAGTGGCACTGAAGCAAGCCTGTCTTCTAGCTGAAGATAAATGTGCAAATATTTACAGACCCTCAACATGCATTCTGTTTGCTATGCCTATGACTTCAATATGGCTGTTAAATATTTTCTTACAACACACATACACTATATCAATGGGTGATAAGATCAGAGACATTGTAATCCTTACTGAGCTGTCTGTGGCCATGTCCCTCCATGCATAGATACAAAATCTTAGTTCAGACTTTCGGACGGTCAACCAGACAGCCTTGAAGGATAGAGCTGGGTGGCCAGCTAAAGACTTGGGGCTCAGCTCCCTTCTCATTATACCCTCTCCAAGGTCATGCACATGATTAGGAGAGGAGCTGAATTTTGTTATGATGATAATAACAGATAGTTTGGAGAAACAGATAAATGTGTTAGGGCCAAATAGAGCTTTAAGTCAAGAGCCAGAGATTGACAGGCTACAGTGAGGAAAGGAGGGAGTAAAACACTCCTGATTCTCAAACCCCTCCCCCTCTAACTGCTTCTGCTTCAGTTGGTAATGAAGACAGGAATAAGATTCTTCTGGTGAGTTTCAGTTATGGCTGAAACCCCAATTGATGTTCCTTTTCTTAAATTTATATTCCTCACAGGTCAGTATGATGAGTATATAGAAATTTGTTATCTAACAGTTGAGGACAGAGGAGATCTTCTTAAACTGGCAGCCAACAGGATTCAAACTAAAAGTACAGACTGAATTGTAAGTATCTTCCCAAATAATTATCAGGCACAGATTTGAAGGTAAAAAGTTATATTAGGAATTAACAAGGAAAATTAGAGAAGTTAATGAAGGTTTTAGGATAAAGGAAAGGTGACCCTGAACTGTTAAATTGATGCTCCCCTTCCCCCTCCTCACTGGAGGGGATGAAGCACTTAACTAAAACTGGCTCTCTTGCTATTGATAAATATCTTATTTTGTTTATTTCATTGATTTTCCTGTTGCACTGAATTATTTTAAG
>NW_025393287.1:0-6020 GCF_016433145.1 Gracilinanus agilis
CTCTAGTATATGATACTAGTGCGTGGAGGCTACAGGCAAGGTAGACTTGGGATAAATACAAAAAAAGGTCCCTAGAACTAGAAATGCCTGAAAATGGAATGTGTGCCTTAGAAAGGAGCGAGTCATTAGAAAGCTTACACCTGAGAAGATAGCCAATTTTAGGCTTTTGTAGAGGGGATCCATATTTCAGGTATGGGTTGAACTAGATGACTTAATAATAAAAATCAAGCATTTATATAGTGCTCTAAGGTTTGCAAAGATTTACATATATAATATCATTTTATCCTAATAGCAACCCTGAGAATTAGGTGCTATTTTTATTCCTTTTTTAAAATTAAATTTTTTTTACATATCTATATTTTTAATAATGATTTCCTGACATGTTGTGAGCCATGCTCTCTCCTTTCTTCCCATCCCTTCCCCCTCTTCCCTCCCCAAGGAGTAATATTACATAGATTGTACATGTGTTATTATATAATACATATTTCCATCTTCATCATGTGAAAGAAGATACATATCACTTATACTAGAGAAAAATTCATGGAGGAAATAAAGTGAAGAATGGTATCCTTCAGTTTGCATTCAGCCTTGATCAGATCCTTCTATGGCAGTAGTAGCCATGTTTTTCATAGGTCACTTGGAACTGTCTTGGATGCTTGCATTGCTCATAATAATTATTATTATTTTTACAGATAAGGAAGCCAAGGCTAAGAAAAGTTAAATGATGTATCTAAGGTCACATAGCAAGTAAATTCAGAGGTAAGATTTGAATTTAGTTCTTCCTGATGTTATCTTGCAGGTTGTCCAATCTTCCACCCATCTCCCTTTGCAAGTTCTGGGATTCCAACCAACTGTGATATCCTGTAATTCTATGACTAGGTAGATGGATACATAAATTAGTGATTATTAAGTTCATTCAAAGTGGATCACAGGTTTTCATTATAGGCACCAAACCTCATAAATTCATCTTCATTATTTCATACAGTTTTATTCCTCTCCCACCCCACCCCTCAATGAACTCATTCTAGGAAAAATAAGTTGATCATCCCTGCAATGTACTTACTTTTCTGTAAGGAAGCGTTCTTCAAGACTTGATATAATATTTTAGTAGAACTTAAATATCCTCGCTGATTCTTTTTTAAAGCTTTAACAAACCAAAATAACATCTGCCTTTCTGTCCAACTGTCAATCTGAGCAAAGACAATGAATAAATGACATTCGGCCAAGCCTGTGAGTACACAAATATTCCAGGTATACTATCCCTTAATAGCTTGGAGACTCTCATTCTGGATGACAAAATCCATAAGAAGTCAAGTCAGTAAACCAATGGCAAGATCCAGTTTTTTATTTATTAATGTATATCAGTATCGAATTCATTTTCCCACCCTCCACAAATACCTTACTTGGTTAATTTTTTTTCTTTCTTGGATATAAATGGCAGGAAAATAAATCTAGTTTTAAAATATAGAATATTTTTTCCCATCTGAACAATAATAGTTTCTGGCTCTGCATGCATGTGGGCTTCAATGCCCTGAAGCATAGGCACTATTTAAAAAATAATCCAAAACAAAACAAATAAAAAACTTTCTTGCTTTTCAAAATGTTCTGCATTTAAAAAAAATTTCCACATGAGTTACACATAATTAAGTCCACATTTTACCCCCAAGCCACATTTCCCCAACCAGATGGTTATTTTTGAGATGCTTGACCCAGTATTTTAACATTTTTAGTCTAGTTCCAGAATGTGCCCAATTTGATTAAAAAAAGAAAAGTCTGTAAGTCTCTGAATAAATTGAATTTGAAAATATGTTGACAAAAGGAATATTTAATTGAAAATAATGACTGAACAAAACAATCTGAAGAAAATTACCTGATATGAGCTACTTCTGACACGAAAATTAATTTTTATACTAGTCATTCATTTAAATAAATGAAAAAATAAGTATCTTTTAAATTCAATAACTTGAAAATGGCAACAGACTTTTTTTAGAGGGGGATATTTCTTTCTTTCCTGGAAAATTCTTCCAGTTAAGAGGAAAGAGAAATAATGCTGGGCAGGTGTAGGTGAAGAAAAATATCCCTGAGAGACAGCTAAACTATCAAAATTTAACTGGAATTTTCAAATGGAGATATCTATCAGTGTGAGACTTGAAGCCAATTACAAAAATGAATTCATGACCTCAGTTGCTTTTAAAGGTTTTGTTTAATTGTTTGTCACTGTCATGCACGATTCCCAGTATTTATCTTACATTGAGAAGAGGAATATGCTGTTTTAATTAGTGTATTTATGCCATAGATGTAGTCACTTGGAAGTTACTCATGGCCAATTTCTGTTTTCTTCTAAAATCCCCATCACCCTGGTATCATTTGATGAGGTTAAAATATATCAAATTGATCCAGTAAGGAAAGAATTATCCTTAGGAAGTTTTCTTCCTGCTGAATCAAAGAGGGGAAATAATTTGTCCCTGAATGCTAATTCTTGACTTCTCTATTCTTCTGTACCTATGGAGACATACTGAACTGTAGAAAGTACTTTCTATAAAATGCTTCTGTTTGAAGCTAGAACATGACAAAGGACAAGTTTTCAAAATACATTCATAGAAGTTAGAACTTTGTTAAGGTCAAAGGTGAACTCATATTGGAGTGCAACGACCATTATACAGGCAATATTTAAATTGATTAAGAAAATAATTTGTTTTAGGAGTAGTTATGTGGTTCAATGGATAGAGCACTAGGACTAGAGATGGGAGGACCTGGGTTCAAATCTAGCCTCAGATACTTCCTTGCAGTGGGACCCTGGACAAGTCACTTAATCAGCCCTCTTCTGCCTTGGAAATGATATTTAGTATTGATTCCAAGACAGAAGATAAGAGTTTAAGAAAAAAGAAAAGAACTTGTTTTAGAATGTCCTTAAGCAGTTTAGAAACATCCAGTAGAATGTAACCTCTCAAGGGCATGTTTCTTTTTCTGTATTTGTATCCTCATTGCCTGTCAGTATGAACTTAATAAATGCTTGTCAAATTGTGTCCAAGTATATAAAAATTTGTCATATCTCTTTGTAAATGCTTATGTCTAGAAAATAGATAAATCTTTTTCTTTTTTTAAAAACCTTTGCCTTCTGTCTTAGAATGAATACTAAGCAGAAAAGTGATAAGGGCTAGGCAATTGGAGTTAAGTGACTTGTCCATGGTCACACAGCTATGATGTGTCTAAGGCAAGATTTGAACCCAGGACATTCCATCTCCCAGCCCAGTTCTCTATTCACTGAGGCACTGAGCCATTTGTAGCTATTTTTTTCATATGAAGTATGACTATTAAATAATGAAATTTATTTACTTTTTAGCACCCCTAGCTTACCAGCCAAATGAGTGTAGTGTCTGGTCTTTTGGGAGATAATGTCCATTGTTTTGAAATTTGTTAGGACTTCTTAGTGAGAATTGCTTATGATTAATGCGGTAATTATGGTTGCCTACTCTGCCAGACATCAGAGATCTGAGCTTCCTCCCTGTTAGCAGTTCTGCGTAGCCTTCAAACCCACACACAGTCTAGGACCATGTATATACTCTCTGAGTATGACTATATGTACCCACTTAGGGAAAACCATGCTGGTGGCATGAGCCTTTCATGGGGGACACTTGTGAAATGCTCCTGTTCACAGAGAGAAAGCCTAAAGTCTGTGGCTCCCATCAAACCACAGCATGGTATCCTAGGATCCCTCTCATCACGATGTCGTGACTACCAACATTCTTCCTGCCTCCCCATTGTCCTTACAGCTCCCACTTAATTGTTTTTATCCCATAAGCATCAGAAGAATTCCTCATTATGACTCTCCTGTAGACCTTAGAGTTACATCTCATTTCAGACGCCAAATGGTATTTCGGTTTGTTCACCCATCGTATACATGATTCCAAAGGAACCGAAGAATCCAAAAGGGTGTCATTGATTCAGAAGCTTTAAGATAAAAGTTTTAAATGAGAGTCTCATTGTTGTGAATAATATGGGACTTTCCAAGGGCCTTTTTCTAAAGTGATAGAAGTCATTTGGATGGCTAAGTTTCCTTTTGTTGTTTGGGGCCAGTCTTCTTCCTTTACTGTCAAATATTGTTTGAAGACAAAACTAGTATTACCCAGTTGATTGTACACCCCCTTCATTAATGTGGTGTCAAACAATAGTGGCTAACACTGATGTGGAATTTAATGTTTGTGAGATCCTACAGAGTAAGAATCGGTCAGTGAGGTTTGGAAATTGATTGGATATTTTGGGAAAGAGTAAATGGAAGAAGTGAGGGGTCAGAAGTAGGTAAAATCTACTTCTAAAGGAGGAATACTTGTAGTCATCAAGAAGATTAGAATTGGGGGCAGGTGGGTGGTTCAGTGGATTGAGAGCCAGGCCTGGAGATGGGGAATCCTAGGTTCAGATCTAGCCTCATTTACTTCCTAGCTATAAGACCCTGGGCAAGTCACTTATCCCCCATTGCCTAACCCTTACTGCTCTTCTGCCTTGGAACCAATACATAGTGTTGATTCCAAGACAGAAGGTAAAGGTTTAAAAAAAAAAGTGCTTGAGGCCCAGCATTGTTTTGTTTTTGTCTATGCATCCTAAGCCTAGTGAACATAGGAAGTATTTATAGATCTCTGTGCTTGATACAAGCATAGGTGGTCCAACTCTAAGGATTATTTAAGTAATTATGTACTGTAGGCTGAATGATAGATGACCTTCATCCATTTAGTTTTTTTAGTATAGGCAATAAAGTTGTGCTCTTTATTTTTTTTTAAACTTTGACTTTCTATTTTAGGAACCACTCTAAGATGGGAGGGCAAGAGCTAGGCAAGAGCCAGGGATTAAGGGACTTGCCCAGGGTCACACAGCTAGGAAGTGTCTGAGAACAGATTTGAACCCAGAGCCTCCCAACCCCAGACCTGCCATGCTATCCACTGTGCTACCTAGGCTTCCCCTTAAAGCTATACTTTTAAACACACTTTTTATCTTTTTGTAGGTATACGGTAAAATTTCACTGTTAGAATAACTGGTGGGAAGGAAGGCCAAAGGGAAAAACACAAATGATAAAATCTTGGTAAAGAAATGCAATTCTGTTGATTTTAAGTACATATGACAATATGAACTAACTGCTGCCGATGTCTTGCCAAGAGGTCGTCTTGTACTTACTTCAATAAACAGATGTGAATAATTTTATATTTAACAGAATAATTGTTTCGTTCTGCTAATGTCTTCAAAGTGCTTGAAAACATTCCCTTTGCAATCTTGTTTTCCACTATTGATTCGCTTAGCAAATCTTTTTTCCCCCTGCTCATACAGAATATAGGCAATCCTCTGCAATAACTGAGCTTCATTCTCAATTTTAATTATTCATTCTTCTCACCTGAACTGTCCTGGAAGGAAGGGCTATTTGTTTCAAAGAGGACATATGATGCTAGAGAATCAGTTATGAAGGTGAGGAAGGATAGGTGGCATTCTTTGGCATCGTGCTATCAAATAATGGTGCTTTCTTGTCATTTCTTTTTTGGCAGGTTAATTTGGGGGTGTCAAGCAAAGGGGAGCACTAAAGGGTTCACTGATTTAAAAAAATGATCTCCCAACATATTATTTCACCATTTCAGCAGGAAGAAAATGTTTGTTAAGTACCGGTTATTTCTAGGAACTGTGCTAAGCACTTTAAAGATATTATCTCACGACAACCCTCTTATTTGCAGTGGTGCTACTAGCACCCTGCTAGGTGTTATTATCCCTATTTTGCAGTTGAGGAAACTGAGACAAACAGAAGTTAAGTGACTTGTCCAAGGTTAAACAGCTAGTAAGTGTGACTGAGGCCAGATTTGAGCCTAATTTCAAGGTCAGTACTCTGTCCACTGCCTAATCGAGCTGCCATTTAGGAAGAAATGATGGAAGGAGTGAAGGAAGGGAAAGAAGGAAGGAAAGAAGGAAGAAAGGAAGAAAGGAAGGAAAGAAGGAAAGAAGGAAGAAAGGAAGGAAGGAAGGAAAGAAGGAAGAAAGGAAGGAAG
>NW_025393288.1:0-7961 GCF_016433145.1 Gracilinanus agilis
TGTTTCTTTTACAGGGTGATTCTGAGAAACCAAACTCCTTTAGGTTCTCTTGCCTTCCAATCTCTGGAGAAGAATTTAGAGCTCATTGTCTATGATCTCCATCACTATTCTGCTTCAACTATTCAGAATAAAAGGTACACCATAGGCTCATTTTCCTTGTGGCAGAGTGTGGCCCTTTGAATTCCTACAGTTCTTCCAGCAAACCTGTGCTGTCCTTGTTTGCTAAATTGTTCAGGGTTGTCACACATCAAATGACACAGATTCATTTTTAATTTGGATATTTATTGAACAGTCATTTATTAGTCCACAGAGAGAGATCCATTTCCCTATCCAGGCATCACAGAGGGTGAGGGTGGAGAAGGGGGAAGAAGAGGAACAAGACTGTTCAATATTTGTTGGGCAAACCTTGGGGCCTGAAATGATTGGGGTCTTTGCCACTCCTGCCCCATTCATTTGCAAATTGGTCTGCCCTAGAATCCTCCACTCCTCTGCCGCTGCTGCTACCCTGGAAGAATTCTCGGCCATCACTGAAAAATAGAAAGCCAGAAAGGAGTTAAGTCGACAGATGAAAATCCAAAATCCTACTCTGGGCAACTAACCTTCTTGAGGTTCTTCACCTTCCTTTATTATGGTTGGGGTATGAGCTATGACAAGAGTATATCTATAAAGTGAATCAGTTTGGCATTGAGTAGACAGGAGCAGACTCAGACTTGTGAGGATCTGGTTTTATATCCTCAGGTTAGTGTTTGCTATTTATCACATCACTTAACCATGTATGTCAGTGAGTTCATCTCTAAAAAGGACATAAAAACCCATTACTACATTCCTCCAATAGAAATGATGAATCTTAAGTTCTTGATAAAACTTGGAGCCTATGGAACCTTGAGGAGTTATCAGTGTGGCTTGTAAGCTCCTGTTCTTCCAGCATACTCACAGAGTAGGGGCTCACAGATCCCCATCCTATCTTTGCCTCTGGTGTCAGAATTGGTCATTAAAGTTCTTTTACCCATAATATTCCAGCCCCTGCTACAGTCTGTGACAATCAGGCAGTTTGAGGGCTAGCTTTGTAGGACTTTGGCTTAAGAGGGAGACAGAGAAGGAGATACAATTCCTAGAGAGAACATTTCTATGGCTCAAAGAGAGCTGAGATGGTCTCCACTGTCAGGGGTTTACCTGATCACTTTTAGCTGCCCAGACCCCACCAGGTCCCCTTCGGGCAGCATCATAATTTCCACGAGCATGGAAGTATTTGTCTGAATTTTTATAATTGGCTTCACGCATGTCCCAGTAGCCCCTCCACATGTCTCCAGCACCTGGAAAAAAGATGATCTTGAGTCAAAAGTGGAGGAAAACTCAGGGACATGAATCAGGTAATAAATATTATTCCTCTATTGACTTAATGATTTATATTTCTGGGCAGAGTGGGTGCCTTTCCCCAGTTCCTTGTAACTCATGGAAATAACATGTAGAAATAACATGTTACTGACATTACTAAAATTATCTACCATTTCTCACACTCAATCTGAAAATACAACAATTCTGAGGGATTTATGGGAAAGAACACTACCCACATTCAGAGGAAGAACTGAAGGAGTGGAAACACAGAAAAAAAGCAACTGCTTGAACATATGGGTTGAGGTGGACATGATTGGGGATGTAGACTCGAAACTACCACACCAATGCAACTATCAACAATTTGGAAATAAGTCTTTATTGATGACACATGGTAAAACCAGTGGAAATGCGCATTGGATATGGGGGGGGGAGGTTGGAGGGTGAAGGGGAAATTAAGAGCATGAATCATGTAACCATGTTAACTTTTCTAAAAAATAAACATTAAATGTTAAAAAAAAAAAGCTAAGGGATTTATTGAACACTGGGGAAGGAATAGGTAAAGTAAGAGGGATTGGTGTTACTAAGCTGTTGCTATGGTAACGCTTGGTGATGCTGGCAAAGGTCCTAAGAAGGTCTTGGCGGGCCAAGGACTGGCTGCCCTCAGCCAGAGCTATGCTGTCTCTGGTCAAGAGATTAATAAGATCTTCTGGCTAATTTATTTGATAATTAAAATAGTTATTGTTGAGTTGCTCTTAAAGAAGGTCCTAATATCTAGGCTATTCTAATTTCCTATCCATGATCCTCCTCCCTTCACCTCCTTTCACCTCCCTTAACCTCCCTTCAACCCGGGGCCCCAGGGGAAGGGGTAAACGAGTAGGCAGGGTGAAGTCAGGGGAAAACAGAACCCAGGCTTGGGTTTGCAGGGGCTTTTATAGACTCAGCCCAACTGCCAGTTGGCACCTGGCCCATGGTGCATGCCATTGGCAACATTCCATCCAGACCAACTGACAGCTTTGCCTAAGCTAATAATGCAATGCAAAAACCCTGCATTACAATATGCCCATTTGTCTTTTGGAAAATTGCAACCTGCAACATTTCCAGATCTTCAAGTTCTTAGCCTAAAGAATTCTACACTACTCTAAGACTATTCCCTAACTATTCCCTTAATTTTTCTAATCCCTCCCCAAAACAATAAATGGGTCCTAGCTCCTATTCTTAACTATTTCTATTCTAAACTAAACTAAGATGGGTTATGGGAAAAATTAAAGGAAAGAAATGGGGATTAAAATTTTCCAAAAATTTTGAACAGAAAGGAAAAGCAAGATTAAACACAAATCATCAACAAAACAGTCTTAAAGTATGACATTGGCTAAAACAAACTAAGTAATAAACTCTATGAAATTTCCTATCTTCTTGAACTAACAACAAAAATAACACCTAAGAAAAATTTTCTCTTAGCAACTTTCTAGAATTAAATACAAACTTTCTAAGTATTAGTATGTTATTATGTTAATACTCTTATGCCTATGTTAGAAAATATTAGTAAAAATAAGTAAACTTAACACTAGCTAAAAGCCTTTTGGTTCAACTAAAGTTTCAAACTATGTACAGTATTTACAAAGCAAAATTCTGACCCTGATCTAACTTATCAAAGCTAACTAATCTGTCCCTCTATGTTAGTACAGCTATTTCTAAGAGTTAGTAAATAAGCATATACATATGTACATTCTTTAAAACAAAATGTCAGATGGTTTTGAGAAGAAAGTGTCTGAACCAAACTAAGAGAAAAACTCTAAGCTAAGGCAGACAAACCCTGCTCTCCTATGTGTGAACAATTATTTACATATGTACATGTGAAAGTCAGAAATGTTTATATGTTGTCAAGCATGACATAACCGCGTGATAAAATATCACATACTTACTCTTGAAGAAAATCTCCTACTAGCAGCATGTGCTGTGTGGATGGAATTCTAAAGTATTTGGTTGCAGTGAAAATTCTGTGGGATGTAAGATGTGCTATTCAAACCTATGGATCCAATGCTGATCAGATGATCTCCTCTTCACAGCACTGTCCCATAAGACACCAGTTATGTAGTCAGGTCAAAGTTGTCATTGTAGTCCTCAGCGTTGATGTCCTTGCAATGATACGTGAAGTCAGCAATGCCTCTGTTGTGATGTTAGATGTCACCACACGTGCTTGTCAACTTGAACTGGAACCGTTGTGCAGTTGTGTTGACTTGTATCACAACAAATTTGTGTTTCCATAAAACTTTTGATGACTCTTTCTTCTTTCTTCATGTATTTAAATAAAGTTAATCAAAGTCCAATATAATGTTATTTATGACTTTATCCACTATTCATCGATGTCACTATCTAGGTCTTGAATTGATTGAAGTTCGGATGTTATTTCTTTTTTGTGTATTTGATTCTTTTTCTCTATTATGATAGTCCATTAATGTTTCTTCTGGGTGATTGTAATTAGGTGTTGAATAATTATTTTGATGATGGTGTAATATTTGGCTGCTTCCTGATTCTAGCACTGATCTGGGCTCACATGTAAACTGTTGGAAAACTGTAATCTGATCTCTTCACTGAAGTTTGGCTATGGTCTTGTTGCTTGGCTGATTAGTTGGTGCTAATTGGTCTGTGTGCTGTACAGTGACCGGGTCTTGTTGTTCGGACATATCTTTAGCTGGCTTGTCATGGGTGACATGGAACCATGGATCCCTCCCCTTAATTTTGATTGCACTAGGGGTCGTTAGGATTATTTGTGATGGTCCATGCCACTTAGATTCTAACACAGACTTCCTATTAAAGTTTCTTACGTACAGATAATCTCCAGGTTGGAAGTTGTATAGATTAAAATTAAAGGGTACTCTTTGATGGATCAAAGCCAACTTATGAAGCTGATATAAACATTCTTTGAGCAACTTAATGTACTCATAGAGCTTGCATTCCATATCCAGATGTGATAGGTTATGGATGCTTTGAGGTGATTTCCCATGGTAAGGTAGATGTTCATATAGCGTCTCAAAAGGAGACAAATGAGTAATGCTATTAGGCTGGCACCCAAGATGGAATAATGCCAAAGGTAATGCATCTGGCCATTTCAAATGTGATTCAGCACAAATTTTAGCCACTAGAGTCTTCAAAGATTTGTTAACATGTTCAATCTGTCCGTTCGACTAAGGTTGATATATGGAATGCTGATGTTGTTTTACCCCTAGGGTTTCATACACATTAGCTAAAACACGATGTGTGCAGTGTGAACCACTGTCAGATGCAATATGTAGTGGAATGGAGAACCTTGGTATTAGTTCCCTAAGCAAAACCTTCACTACAAAAGCTGATGTATTGCGTCTGGCTGGAAAAGCCTCTGGCCACTTGGTTAATCGATCAATGATTACTAATGCATACCTGTAGCCCTGACACCTTGGCATGGTTATATAATCAATCTGTATGTATTCAAATGGTGTAAAGGCCAATGGTTTGCCTCCCATACTGTGGACTTTGATAACAGACTGGTTGAACTGCATACAGATTTGGCACCTCTAACAAACTCTTCATAGCAACTTCATATATGCCCTTTGCATTCCAATACCTAATTATAGAGTCTGCTAGGCCCAGACTTCCATAATGCCCTTTTTGATGCAATACATTGCAAAAGTTAAATATAGGGATCTAGGCAACACAGGTTTTCCATTTGCCCCCAGCCAAACTCCATTAGCTAAGTATGCATCATGATTTTTTTTCCAACCCTTCATTTCCTTTGGGGAGTAGGCATTTTTCAGATCAACTTCATCCACCAAAGACAAGTTCAAGACTGAAATTGGTCCATACCTTGCCCCGAATTTGGCTGTAATGTCCGCTCTTCTATTCCCTGATTCTATTGGCTCTTGTAGTCTAATATGGGCTTTGCAATGAATGACTGAAACTTGGGCTGGTAATTGGAGCACATGCTCATTAATTAGACCACCATATGCAATTTGTTTGCCATTGGAAGTTATGAACCCTTCTTTTTCCAGAGTTCACCAGACAGACGGACCACTCCAAAAGCATATTTCAAGTAGGTATAAATGTTGACTCTCTGATTTTTGCATAACTGGAGGGCCCAAATCAATCCCACCAATTCTTCCCCTTGAGCACTCATGGTAGATGGAAGAGATGAGTACCAGAGGGAACAAAGTATATGCTTATTAGGTGGGAAATAGGTAAAACAGTGGTGTATGAATTTAATGGAATATTACTGGGTTATAATGATGATTAATATGATTGAACACAGAGAAGTTTGGGAAGAATTATATAAACTTATTGTTGTTGTTATTATTATTATTATTATTATTATTATTGTGAAGGACACAATTTGAATCTTATAATTTTAGAAATCTGGAATTTAACTGTTTCTTTTACAGGGTGATTCTGAGAAACCAAACTCCTTTAGCTTCTCTTGCCTTGCAATCTCTGAGGAAGACTTTAGATCTCATTGTCTATGATCTCCATCACTATTCTGCTTCATCTATTCAGAATAAAAGGTATACCATAGGCTCATTTCCCTTGGGGCAAAATGTGGCCCTTTGAATTCCTACAATTCTTCCAGCAAACCAGTGCTGTTTTTGTTTCCCAAATTGTTTAGGGTTGTCACCCATAAGTTGAAACAGATTCATTCTTAATTTGGAAATTTATTGAACAGTCACACAAAGAGATATCCCATTCTCTATCCAGGCAACACAGAGGGTGAGGGTGGAGAAAGGGAAAGAAGAGGAACAAGTCAGCTCAATATTTGCCGGGCAAACCTGGGGGCCTGAAATAATTGGGGTCTTTGCCACTCCTGCCCCATTTATTTGCAAATTGGTCTGCCCTAATATCCTCCACTCCTTTGCCACTGCTGCCACCCTGGAAGAATTCTTGGCCATCACTAGAAAATATTAAGGCAGAAAAGAGTTAAGTCGATGGATCAAAATCCAAAATCCTACTCTGGGCAACAACCTTCTTTGGGTTACTCACCTTCATTTGTTATGATTGGGGTATGAGCTATGACAAGAGTATATCTGTACAGAGAATCAGTGTGGCATCAAGGAGACAGGACCAGACTCCAACTTCTGAGGATCTGGTTTTATATCCTCAGGTTAATGTTTGCTATTTATCACATCATTTAACCATGTGTGTCAGTGAGTTCATCTCTAAAAAGGACATAAAAACCCATTACTACATTCTTCCAATAGAAATGATGAATCTTAAGTTCTTGATAAAACTTGGAGCCTATAGAAACTTGAGGAGTTATCAGTGTGGCTTGTAAGCTGCTGTTCTTCCAGCATACTCTCAGAGATTCCCATCCTATCTTTGCCTCTGGTGTCAGAATTGGTCATTAAAGCCTTTTACCCATAATATTCCAGCCCCTGCTACAGTCTGTGACAATCAGGAAGTTTGAGGGCTAGCTTTGTAGGACTTTGGCTTGAGAGGGAGACAGAGAAGGAGATACAATTCCTAGAGAGAACATTTCTATGCTTCAAAGAGAGCTGAGATGGGCTCCATTGTCAGGGATTTACCTGATCACTTTAGATGCCCAGACTCCACCAGGTCCCCTCTGGGCAGCATCATAATTTCCACGAGCATGGAAGTATTTGTCTGAATTTTTATAATTGGCTTCACGCATGTCCCTGTAGGCCCTCCACATATCTCTAGCACCTGGAAAGAGATGATCTTGAGTCAAAAGTGGAGGAAAACTCAGGGACATGAATCAGGTAAAAAATATCATTCCTCTATTGACTTAAAGATTTATATTTCAGGGCAGAGTGGCTGTCTTTCCCCAGTTCCCTGTAACTCATGGAAATAACATGTAGAAATAACATGTTATCCATCTTACTAAAAATATCTACCACTTCTCACACTCAATCTGAAAATAGAACTCCAAATTCATCATTTCGGTTGCCTTTTAAATACTGATGTGTATCCATTTAAGGATTTGGTCTCTCCACTTATCACAACCTGTAGGATTCATAAATATAACTATATACTATTACATTTTAGGGCTGTCTCTACAAACACCCCATAACGACAAGCTACACAAATCTAGGTTATCTCTAGAATCCCTAGAGCTGCCATTGCTTGGTTACAAGATTCCACATCTCTTTGTATCTTCTCTCAGTTTCTCTCCTCCCTTCCAGACATTTGTCTTTTTCAGAGAAGAGACTTCTGTCTGTATGGAACAGTAGGCCAACCTGGTGGTGCCTTTCTTTAAGCTGGACAACAGAGAAACCCACAGGAAGAAGGACTTCTATGTTGATGCTGCCAACAACTCCTGAAGCTTCCAAGTTCTGGCTTAGATTGTCCAGTGTAGGTCTTCTCAGTGAGGAAGTTCTGGTGGGGTAACACTCTCATAGCACTTGGCACTTCCTCCAGACCTTAGAGTCTTGGAGATGTGTTTGGGGAACACAATGGTTAAGTCATTTGCCCAAGGTCATAGAGTCAGTGATGTCAGAGGCAGTACCTGAACTCAGGTTTTCTTGTTTTGGAGGCTTCTATTCCATGCCTTGAACCCCACTGCTGTTTCTCCTGTCAAATCTAAGGGCACATATATCTTTGAACATCTTTTATGGAGCACCATTTTCAAATGGAAATCTGCCTTC
>NW_025393289.1:0-2919 GCF_016433145.1 Gracilinanus agilis
ATCCAGGCAACACGCTGAAGCCTTCCCCTGATCCTTTGGATTATTGCTTTTTTTTTTTTTTTTTTTTTTTTTTTTTTTTTTTTTTTTAATGCCAGTACCGCGCTCCTATTCTCTGGCTTTTATTTTCAATACAGGTTTTGTCCACATCGCTTTTTCTATAACACTATGTCCTTGATAATATCTCTTACACCACTTATTACATCAAAATCATTCTTGCCTCAACTTTCTTATATTCTTCATGCATTTTCCCGTGACCTTTTTGTGATGATCAGAAATTTAAATTCTTTTGGGATCGTGTTTTTGGTTGCTAGGTTTTTTAAAGAATCATTTTGACTATATAGCTTAATGAGAACGTCAATATTTATAAAATGAGCTTTTGAAACAATAGGACCATAGGAAGCTTTGTAGTTTCTCCAATGAGAGCCAGTTGGATCTCCTTTTCCCCAAAGTTATGAGCTCAATTCAACGTTCTTCGTCATTGCCCATTCCAGCAGCATTCATGTGTATGTCTATACATATAAACACATCTGCTTCGATAGAAATGGATAAAATAAACATGGTTACACATTGAATTGCATGAAATCTGGAAAATATGTACATTTCTTCTAGTGTTTTCAAGTGGAATCAAACACCAATCTCCTTTGCCTAACTTTGGATTTCAAAAGATTCCTTTTCTCATTGGAGAGAACTTTAACTTTAGTTGGAATTTGTCAAAAATCTGGTATGATCTTAACGTTTCCATGGCAAACACCATTTTTGACGACGCAAAAAAAATTGCAAATAAACCACAAAACTTATTTTATCTCAACAGACAAAGATTACTGGTTACCACTGTCGCAGTCATTTCAGAATGAGTTCCATATGTTCATTCAGATTATGGGTTGGCCAGAGCAAATGTTGAAATTAATAGCAAATGAGAAGAAAGGATGAAAGCAGACTTTGGTAATAGCAAACGCAATCTATTGTGATTTAAATGAACTATCTGCTTCCCCAAATGGGGAATGGACATAGTCATCATCCTGGTAATCACTAATACATGCCAAGCACTATAATAGACAGTGGATCTGTGTAGTTTCTCAGAAGATTAACTAGTACAAAAAGGTTGCCCCCGAGAAGGCGCCAAAAGTGTCCTAAAATTGCATGAGCTGGACGATATGATCTCCATGCTAAACAGAGAGCAAGAGCTATTAGAGCTGATTACCTCAAGCTTGGCATAAAACAACGGGCAAAAAATTGAGGAAGAAGATGGAATGTTAGGACCAGTAGTTCTTTACAAACTCAAAAGCAATTGAGAAAACGACCATGTAGATTTTTAAATGAGAAGCCTAAGCATTCGTCTATGGGTTTGGAAGAGTGACAGTGAGTAGATATGAAACGGAATAGAATTGCCAACATTTCCATATGGATTTATTTTCATTCACACCAGCAGTGAAAACATAGATTCATTTAGCTGAGTATCTGATGTTCCCTGTGAGTCAAGGGCAATAGGAAGAGTAGCTAGAACTGACCCAATACCAACAGAGAAAAATCCATGACAGATCAAGCCCAATTATAAGAATATTTTTAGAATCAGTTTTTAAGAATTTGAAAGATTCCAAAAGTGTATCAAAGATTACACTCTAATGATATACAAATTTTTAAGAATAGCAGATTGACTTCTCATTGAGCTGAGATTTGAAAGGATTTTTGTGGTATCTTTTGTGCTTTGATTCTGAATAGTAACTTTAAAAAACAATCCTAACTTTTACAAATGTGTAAAGATGCTGTCGAACACCAATACCAGGAGCTCATGATTCCTTCAGTTTCAATGTCACTCATTACCTATTTTCTATTGAAAATTAACCTGGCTGTTTTGGGGGCTTTTTCTCATTTTTTTGGCAATGGATTGTTAGCAACAGAGAAAAGGGTTCAACACAGTAAGGATTTCCACAGGCTTTTAGAAAGAGCTTACCAGTACTTCAAAATAAATACCTTTATAAATATCTGTGTTTTCACTAGTTGAGGATATTCCTACACAAATTTGACTTTTGTTAGAGTTAGCCTGTTTTCGCAGTTATTCATAATTTGTAAATGCTTTAAGGCATAAATGCTTTGCTCTATTGCAAAGGAATGGGAATTATGTCTAACCTAACTTGAACCAACTATACATGCAAACTAAAGACACATATCATAGTTTTCCAGAAAGCACACGCTAGACTTTTCTTAAAAATATTTTTCCTTTCCAATCAGTCCTCCTAGCCAAACCTATTTTCACTCTAAGCCAAAGAGATCTAAATAAACTTTTATGATTCATAGAAGAATATAATCTATATTTTAAATCTGAAAGGGATGCTTTGGTCCCATCTTTTAGCCACTACATAACTCTAACGGTTCAATTCAATATTAAATCTACATAATACTTTTGGCTCTTTTGTGAATTTTTGAGCAGCTTCCACGCTAAAATAGGTCAAAGACTAGAAACAGAAGCCTTGTATCAAATCCTAGTCTTCAGGTTCTAACCTGGAACTGCTAACCTACATGGCCACTACTTTCACAGTCTGCTTAGGGCAAGACTTGAAGATCCAGTGCTCTGTGCCTACCAGTTGGAAAATAGTTTGTTATATTTGATCTTTTTACATTAAGAGAAGCAGGCACAGTGTAAGAGAGAGAACACAGATTGAAGACATGAAACCTGAGTTCAAATGCTATCCCTTTTGAATGTGGAGAAGTCGTTTGATATTCCTCAGCTTCAGTTTTCTCATTTCTAAAATAATGAGGTTGGTTCTAGACAGATGTATACTATTAGAAAGAATTGAAGAGTGGCTTATTTCAGCACCTACATACTTTATTAGGATAGTTAGAAACTTTGGAATGAGCAAAACACAAGCCTTTTTAAAGATTGAATTCTTAAATCATTATATTCTAGCCTCTTCTGTAATA
>NW_025393290.1:0-4152 GCF_016433145.1 Gracilinanus agilis
AAGACATTCTGTTAAAAGCCTGCTTGAGTAATACTCCCAGGAGAAGCAGCTTCTACAGCCTCATCTTTCAGGCTTCAGCAGAACTTGACATAAGTGAATTCTTTCCCTCTTGCTAGAGTATCAGGCCTGGGATGGTTTCGAGCATCTTCTAAGCCTGCAGGAATGCACATCATTTATAGGTCTGAGTGGACCAGGCCTCTGGGGGGCAGCCGCTATTCATGAGAGTCTCTTTGTCTCCCTCATTCCCTCCAAGACTGGTGAGGGCTCACCTCTAAGCTTTCCAGCCTCCCATACACACAATGCAGGGTTCAGATTACTTCCCTGCTTTCCTCCACTAGCCTCAATCCTGCCCACCCTGGAGGGCTCATTGGATTCTCCTCCACCTTAGAAACAGGCTGCCTGCAAACTTCTGTTGTGATGTGCTAAGATTTTCTTAAGAATTAGTTGATGTGGATAAATAAAAAGTCAAATTTTCCAAGCCAGGTAATTATTTAGGTTTTATTGAAGAGGACCCCTGTTTAATGACAGGAGACGCAGCACACTGGAAGGACCTTCTTTTATAACCTTAAATTAATAGGTTTTTCTTATTCATGGAAAACCATCAGTCTCTCCCCCAAAATCTTGTCTTGGGCTTCCCATTTCCTTATTAGGTATCTGCTGTTTGCCAGGCTGTCCCTTGAGGCATTTCCCAGGCTAAGGAAGAATCTGGGCAGGGCTGGAGGAGAGAAGGGGGTGACGAGGAGGGGGCTGCACCCCTCCACCTCATCCCCCCCACCCTCCCAAATTTCTGTATAACTCCTCCCCCACCATGACTTTAAACTGAGGCACCCAGGCTGGATTCCATTTCCCAGAATTCTTCTGTCATGTCTTCATGGAAGGTAAGCCATGTCCTTCCCTCCCCCAATACTCCATTTCCCAGAATGCCTAGTTTCTGACAGCTCTGAAGTCTTGGCCCCTCCCCCTGGCATCCTCTAGGCATTCTGGGAATTTCATGTGGGTCATCTCAGCTCTTGGAAGGCTCCCAGTTGAGGTTTCTGGAACTTTTCTGGGTGAGAGGCTGAGGAAAGGAAGTCAGCGCGCAGGCGCGACCTCGGACCCCTACCTTGGCAACTTTTTGCTCCCAACTCCTGGCAGTGGGAAGACCCGGGTGGAGCAGTTTCCCATTGCTGAGCTGGGGGAGGGGGAAGGCGCATGTGCAAGCAGACTGGCGGGGCAGGAGCCAGGGGTCCCAGGGTAAATGCTTGTGGTGGGGGAGGGGCCTTCTCCCTGTGTCTCCTTGTCTGACCATCACTTTAAAGGACACCAGAAAAGGGACAAACACGGAAGTTCCTAGCTCAGGCCATGGTGGCTCTGTCTATACCAGGAGCCATGGCGGGGCTTTGCCCTCCCCCAGACAAGAGAATGGGGCCCCAGCCCGGGAGCCAGGAGGCCACTGGGTGGGGGCTGCAGTCACTGGATGGGGGGAGGGGCTGGTCTGTCCAGGTCAGAACAGGCCAATGAGAGAAGCAGCCAACCTGAGCGTGGCCAGGGGGCAGCCAAGGGGGGTGGGGGTGGGGGACTCCTGTGCTCACAGACAGCAGCCATCTTCCCC
This sequence comes from Gracilinanus agilis, assembly GCF_016433145.1. NCBI lineage: Eukaryota > Metazoa > Chordata > Mammalia > Didelphimorphia > Didelphidae > Gracilinanus > Gracilinanus agilis. Next base: position 1,592 of record NW_025393290.1, read on the forward strand.
GCAACTGCCAACCCCAATTGTCAGCAACTGACCCCCCTAACTGTCAGGAACTGGCAGCCCCGACCAACTGACACTTGCCCAGCAGGGGGATCCCCAGATCCTTCTTCCTGTCACTGTGGGCCAGTTAATCTCTTCACATCTCTACTTTAGGAGGACCTCTAGGCAGAATTCCTTTTTACACACCCAAAGCAGTTTCTGAGTGGAATGAAGCCAAAGATGGCGACAGAGAGGGTGGGGAGGCTTCTTCCTGGCCAGTCTGAGGTCCTTTCCAAGCCTGAGGCTCCTTGTCCCCTCCTGTAGGAGAGTCTCCCCTGAGGCCAGGGAAAGGGCCCTGGGAGCCCCTCTGAGCCCTCCTCCTCTCTCATTCCCTCACAGGTGTCCAAAGAGGAAGTCTCCCCAGCTGGGGGCTCCCCCTCCCTGAAGGACCCCAGTCTGGCTCAAGCAGAGACACCAGAGCCAGAGGGAATGTCCCCCGAGACCCAGAGGGCACCTACTCAGGTGAGTGCAGCCCATTCCCAGCCCTAGCCAAGCTCCCAGAGGCTGGAATCCAGCAGAACTCAGAGCTGTGTCTTTGCCAGGCCTCCAGGGGCGCCATCACTGCTTGTCCTCAGGGGGAGCTCCAGGGTCCACCCTGACTTTCCCCACATCCACTGTATTCTAGGGGTTTTCCAGCCTTGGTAGCCCCTACCTGAATGAGCTATCCCAAGCTCCAGATAGAGAGCCCTGGGCTCTGTCATTCATTCATTCAGTCAGTCAGTCATCTGCCCTATTGCCTGATATCTCTAGTTATGGGAATCCCTATAACAAGAGCTATTCTGTGCTTTCAGTGACTTCAGGCAGCCATTAGAGTAGCAGGTTAGGGTGGACAGTAATCTGCCAGAACAGTAACAACATTTCAGAACACGAAGTTCCTGGAGAATGAGGAACCTGCCATGGCTCACAGTTCGGAAATATCAATTTACAGTGTAGGATCATAACAGAAAAATGATCACCTTTATGGGAATGGATTGAACCCTGGCCAGCTCTCTTCCAGGGCACAGACAGTGTGGAGGATGTTGGGCTCCCTATAAAGGGGCAGCAGCTACTGTGAGACACCAGCAGCCACTTAGGCTGAGTTGAGCAGAGATTCTGCTGCTGTTGGTGGCCCAGTGTAGGCTGCCAAGGTTCAGGACTCGGCACTCTCCTGCTTACATCCTTAGGTGGAGTGACTGGCATCTGTCTGGGAAGGCAGGTGTGGAGAGCAAAGATTTCTTCTGAAAATGTCCAGAGTTACTAGAGCAGCATCCTTTACCATTGGCAGGACAGTAAAGGAGAAAACATGAATTATATCATTTTTTGCAGTAAAGAATTTATTTGGAGTTCCCAGGTTGGAGTTCCTTTTTTAAAAAAACTCTTACTTTCTGACTTAGAATCAATACTGTGTATTGGCTCCAAGGCAGAAGAGCAGTGGATGAGCAATGGGGGTGAAGTGATTTGCCCAGGGTCACACAGCTTGGAAATGTTCAATGCCAAATATTAACCCAGGAACGCCCATCTCTAGGCCTGACTCTCCATCCACTGAGCCACCTAGCTGCCCCCTAGGCAGCTTTCTTTAACTGTGCCTTTAAGCCAAAAAAGCAGAAAGAATAATATCACTTTGCAGGCTTGACAAAAATCAGTTCCAAATGAGGAGGTTTCAGAAGGTTCTGATTGTACAGGTCACTCAAGAGTGAGTTGTAAGCAAGACAGAAGAAGAAAATTCCAAAAGAATTAAATGAAGGAGCACAAAAATGTTTTTCAAAAAATCATCAGAAAATGGAAAACCAAAAAGTTTCATCACACAAATTCTGTTTTCTTAGAAAAATAAAGATAAAAATAGCAGAACATCTGAGATGTGTTTGGCCTAAATAGTATTATGATGATGACATTAAATCTTCTGTTTATCCTCTCAGCTTGTAAATAGAAGAAATGAAAGTAGAGAGAGTAATCAAGAAAGCAAAGGTCATCCAATAGCAGTTGAGAATATTAAATATCAGGCTTCTTTGCAATTTTATTGTCCATTCTCAACATCAGGAAACCCTATCACAGATTTCAGATGTCCCACATAGTTCTTTGAGATTCAAAAAAGCACCCTTTCTCAGACAGTCAGGGATAGATCTCCTCTTTAGGAGATATGCGTCTTTGGTTCCCTGGTGATTGTATAGATTCTTTAGTGTTAACACTAAAATCTTTTTACAAAGCAGGTGTCAGGGCAGATTAGTACAGCTTTTCAAGTGTTATTAAACTTTTAGGAACTTAGAGTGCACTTCATATTGTGCAGGTGGAAAATTTGCCACACCTGAGCTACATTCCCAGTATCCTTTTAGGTTACATCCTAATTTGACATACAGAGGCCTGGAAGATAAATTTGGCTGAGACCCACAATGTGGGGCTCTTTTTAGGGAGCTTGTGCTTTTGGTAAAGTGCTGCAGGTGTGAGTCTCTGGCTCTCTTTGCTCACTTTACTGAATCCTTTTCCTTCTCTTTTTTATTATTATTAAATCCTTGATCTTTTTCAAATACTAGGAGGATTTATTCATTTTT
>NW_025393291.1:0-12615 GCF_016433145.1 Gracilinanus agilis
TATATATATATGCATACTATACATGAACACAGGCACACATATATACATATATGCAATAGGACCAACCCGTATCCTCAGGGTATCCTCAGGGTATCCTCAGGGTATCCTCAGGTCATTCCAAGACCTAGGAAAGATGACTGAAACCACAGATAGAAGCAAACACTTGCTGCCCTCATAATTATATGCTCTTTTTCTGGTTCTGCCCCTAAACTGCACTCTGTAGCCTCCTACTCCCACCCTTTTCAAATTCACACACACACACACACACACACACACACACACACACACACACACACAGAAACAAACACAATTTTAAAAGTTAAAGTGAAAAGAGAAGGGAGAGACCATTGGGAGACTTTCTTCAGCTGTATGACTGACCCCATGTAGATAACTGAAACCATGGAAAAGGAAACTGAGGACAAGGAGACCTTATTGTATATAAATATATTTTTCTTTTGTGGAACCAGATTATAGTCCTCATTATCCCTTTTTTAAGAAATACTAAAAAATAAAGTATTAAAAGGTTAATGACAAAAGCTTAAGTTCCAGAAAAAGGATTAAAGTTGGTAATGAGACAGAATGGAAAATACCTAAATGTAGTAAAAGACATTACAAATCTCCAAGCCTAACAAGGAACAATATGATGATCAAATCAAGATAAGAAAGAAGCTCTTCATTGCTTTAAATTATTGGTAATATCTTTTGTGTTTACCTTTGGTAAAATGGAAAGGAGAATTTTTAAAGGGGAGCTAATCAAAGAGGGATTAAATGATTTCAGGATAATGATTCTCCAAGAGTGTTACAGAAGTTAAGTAACTGTATAATGAAGCAAAAAGCTACCTGAACTTTGTCCAGAGTATTGTAATTGTTTTACCTCTTTTTAATATTTGGTTTATTGACTGGGAAAATCAAGGGAACTAGAGTTTGGAATATTAAGTTCAAATCTAGCCTTAGACATTTATTAGCTGTATACCAGGCAAATTGCTCAAACTCTATGTACCTTATTTTTCTCAATTGTAAAAATGAAGATGTTAATCACAGTTTTGTTGTGAGGCTCAAATGAGATAGATATTGTAAAGTTCACAGCATGCTTGATCCATAACAGGTATTTGATCACCTTCCTTTGTATACTTTTTGTTAGAGATTATGAGAGTTATAGAGTGGCTCTTTGCTGTTCTTCCTTTTTCTCTGCCTCTGTCTCTTGTCTTTCTACCTTTACCTTTTCTCTCTGTCTATTTTTCCTTCAGCAGAAATGCTTAGAATAGAATATTTAAAAGGTATAAAAATTGTTTTGACAGTATTATACCTGACATTGGTATTAGCTTGTGCTAGATGGACAAACAATTACCTATAATTAACATTTTTATATTAATGGCTTAGAAATCTGCTTCAAATTTGGATTTGATTGCTTATACTTGATGCATTTTATGCTAGTTGGTGAAGCTTTATAAAATTAACAGGACTATATATCACAAATGATTGGAAATGGATAAATTTCATTTTACTGCTACTAAATAATTCAGTTTTCGGCATGAAAAGTTTTCTCAAATATACATTTTTAATACAAGAAAGTCAATTTAGTCTTTATAGACATAATAATGATATTTTCAGTCAGTCATTCAATAGAAATGTATTGAATACCTATTATGTGCTGTAATGCAAAACTAAGATATCTATACTGAAGTAGATTAATATGAGTAGCATTTCAACTCAAGTTATGATTATTACAAAAACATTCATCAAGACAAAAAAAAACAAATCCAAACAAGTTTTTAAGTTTTCAGACACTATAGATTAACTTTCAAGAATTTTAAATTTAAGGTCACAGTAGTCTTTACCTACAAATAGCCTAATTATCTAGCATTAAATAGACAAAGTAACACTCAGAAATCCAAAATTATTTGTTTTCTAAAATTGTTAGAGATACAAAAGTCTACTTTCTTAACATTTCCACATAAAAAACATTTTGTTACTTTATGAAAACAATTTTGGTGACTTTAAAAGTACTTAATTTCTTAAACTATCAGGTCTTTTCATCCTCATTTTACTGTACCTTTCTGTTTTATCATACATAATACTTTGGGAACATAATTCTTTTCCCAATTCTTGTGTAACAGAACATAAAAATACAATAGAACAATAAATCATGGAAACATTACCATGAAAAGCTTACATTGTCTTACAACAAATCACCACTGGAGGGCAACATTATCATAGGTAAAAAATATTCACTTAAAAAGGTCTTCAGGAGGTTTTCTATATCTATGCATAGCTATTTCATCTATCTATATCTATGAAACAATTACCCAAATAGCACCATAATCTCATTCACTAGATTAAGGGCTAAAGTATTTTCTAAAGGTTTATGTCTCAGGGAAATCTAACAGTGCATCTGATGGCTTAGTAACTGATAAGACACGTAGTTCAGACAAGGAGTTGTTTTTGTAGGAACTTATGTTCATTCCAATGATAAAACTAAAAATTGATGGAAAAGATGTAAATGTACATAAATTCTTCATTTACTTTCAGAGGGAAATTGAATTTGAAGACTGATTTTTTTGAAATCTTCAAAAAAAGTCTTCAGGAAAAAAGTCTTCAAAAAAAATAAATTTGAAGACAAAACTGTGGTTTGTCATAAAGATAATAGAAAGATAATGTAATAACCAGAAGTTATTACATAGCATTTGTTCTGTGCCAGGTACTGTGCAATTTATACACTTTATAAATATTATCTCATTTGGTCCTCACAACAATCCTTGGGGGTTAGTACTATACTGTCCCCATTTTACAGAAGAGGAAATTGAGGCAAACAGAGGTTAAATGACTTTCCTGGTGTTACACAGTGTCTCAGATCAGATTTGGAGTCAGTGTACTATGTACAATACTCTATGAATGTCTTAATATAGTTAGGTTTGCCAGGTACAATATCCAGAAATATGGAGCACCACAAGACAAAATAAAACTAGTTGGGGGTCAGTAGAGACACAGTAAAGCGAGGCAGCCATATTAAGGGAAAATACAGTTAAAAGCGGAGGGGCATTCAGAAAGGCTGGACATGAGTCAAGTTTCCTTTCACCATAATTACCCCACCCGCACACCACTACTACCACTGGCCTCGATCCCTGCCTTCCTTCCTTCCCCGGCCCTGGTATGGGAGACACGTTGGGAAGGCCACTGCTGGGGTCCTGGCCCCCGAGTGTCCTACAGTGGGTAACTGGGTGGTGAGCCGCAGAGGCTGCAAGGAAGATCTGGCCCCAGCCTTCCTGGTCCAGCAGGAGAGCAGGATCACGGGCATTGAGAACCACCAGGGCTTCAGCATCCCCAACACCCACAACATGCCGGCCTCCCAGCAAGAAGAGTCCTCAGAATACAACCCGGACAGTAATGGTCCAACCAATAGTTATGAAGCTATTTCTCAAGTAGATTGATTACAATGAGAACCCTAGAGTATCCGTGGAGAGAAGAATAAAGGGAACAGGGAATGTCGGGATGTCCTTGATACTAATTATCAGAAGCAAAAAGCAGAATGGAAAGAAAAAAGCAATTAAAATGTTGGAAGAATGTTATGGCAGATAGGATGAATAGATATAAATATATGAATTAATTAATCCATCAATTGATTGATTAATTAATTAGTAACAAGGCAGCTGAAGAAGCTTTTGAAAATGCGATTGAAGAGACTTTTCCTGGCACTGTTGGGGAACGTGGGGCTCAGCTGTGTGACTTTGATCCCAATCTAGCAAGGAAGCCAAGGAAGTGTCCCTCTCCTCATCACCCTCAAACAGGACTCCCTCCTTCACTGAAGGGTAGCCCAAAGAAAACAGTATCTTACTCAGCAAAGTTGTTCCCAGTCATTGGATTAATTATGATGGGTTCTTTTGGAACAAACCTCTTGTCTTATGATTATTGTTTGTGATTGCATGTTTTCTTCAGTTACTTTCTCCCTGGCATTCCCAGTGGGAGGGAAATGAGAACCTCCCATAAAATAGCCTCTTACACTTTTGTGCATTCTCATTTTCAACTGTACTAATAATGAAATTATTTTTCAAATAGTTTTTTTAAAGATGTCTAAGGAGGCACCCGAATCCATAAAGTCCTATGGATTTTTATAGGCTTCTTATCTGGAAGAGGTAGGACCAAGTACTGGGAGCAGGGATCCTGTTGTTAAGGTCAAATTTTAGGGATTGGAGCTGGGGAGAACACCTGTTGAATTGGTTAGTTGATATTCAAACACCTTTCTGGAAAAGGGATTTTGTTACTGCAGCCCTTGGGGTAGGCAAGGGTATTTGATTCAAAGGATTTTAGACTCTACTGGCTTCAGATGTCCTTTTAAAAAAATCCTTACCTTCAGTCTTGGAGTCAATACTGTGATAAGGGCTAGGCAATGGGGGTTAAGTGACTTGCCCTGGGTCACACAGCTGGGAAGTGTCTGAAGCTAGATTTGAACCTAGAATCTCCCATCTCTAGGTCTAGCTCTCAATCCACTGAGCTACCCAGTTGCCCCCCTTCAGATGTCCTTATAGACAGGCACTGAGGGAAAAAGCAAAGATAAAGTCTCAAGTTTTTCCACAGCTGATGGACAAAAAACATTTTACAGAGTTTAAATAAATGTAAGCTGTTACATGATTTTTACTATATTATACTCAGATGCTAATTAAAGTGAAAGAAGGTTTACTAATACAGACTGATTTGTAGGAATTTTAGAAATGCTATCTTTTTTACTTTTTTATTTTTTCAATTACATGTAGAAACAATTTTTGATAATTGTTATCTGACAAATTGTGAGTCAGATTATCTCTTCCCCTCCTCGAGGCAGTAAATAGTCTGAAATATATATTTCCATATTCTTCATGCCTTGAAAGACAACACATATCACAAATCCAACAAAAGATTCATGAAATAAATAAAGTGAAAAATGGTGTGCAACAATTCCTCCTTTGGTTGTAGACTCCAACAATTCCTTCTTTGGCTGTAGAGAGTATTTTTCATCATGAATCATTTGGGTTTATCTTTCTCACTGCCCTAATGATAAAATTCTCAAGTATTTTAACTACTTTAATTATTTTGATATCTGAATTATCTTAATTATCACCTTCTCAGATATGAATGTACTCAATTCAACCTTATTGAAACTCTTAAATTTCCACTTTTCTGTTTACCTTTTTATGCTGTTCTTAAGTGGAGAATTTGCTCATCAAATTTTCTCTTCAGCTCTATTTTTGTTGTTGTTTTGTTTTGTTTGTTTTGAGTTGTTTTGTTTTTTTGGTCAGAATTCTTTGAATTCCTCCTCTATTTCATTGAATATTACTTTTGTCCCCTGGAAGATTATGCTCAGTTTCTCTGAGTATGTGATTCTTGGCTATAGACCTATATCCTTTGCCTTTAAGAATATCGTACTCTGTGCCTTCCAGTCTTTAATGTAGAAGTTGCCAGGTCTTGTGCAATCCTGACTATGCTTCCACAGTATTTGAATTGTTTCCTTCTGACTGTGTACAGTACTTTTTCCTTGGTCTGGGAGTTTATTAATTTAGTATAATAGTCCAGTAATGTTTTATTTTAGGATCTCTTTTAGGAAGTAATCAGTGGATTCTTTCCATTTCTATTTTCCCCTCTTGTTTGAGGATATATTTTCTAATGATTTTTTGTCCATGTTCTTTTTGTGATGATAGTTTTCATGTTTTCTGAGGATTCTTAGATTTTCTTTCCTGGATCCATTTTCCACATCATATTTTTTCCCAAAGAGTTATTTCAGATCTTTTTTAAAATTTTTTATCTTTTTGATTTTGTCTCATTGTTTCCTAATGCCTTATGTACTCATTTATTTCCATTGGCTCAATTCTAGTTTTTAGGAAGTAATTTTCTTCTTTGATGTTTTGTGTTTCTGTTTCCATTTGGCCAATTCTACTCTTTATGTAGCTTTCTCTTCAGTGTGTTTTTTGGCCTTCATTTCCAATTGGTCCTTTCTAGTTTTTAGGAAGTTGTGTTCTTTAGTGAATTTTTCTCAACTTGTTGACACTTTCTGTCATTTCTTTTGTTATTTGATTTTTTAAACTCTTTTTCAAATTCTTCCAAGAATTCTTTTGGGGTCTCACATCCTTCTTCACTTTCTTTTGGGGCTTCACATGTTTTCTTCTTATCACTGTTGTCTCTTTATTAGTATACACAGTATTCTCTAATTGACAGATAGCCAAAAGATATGAGGGGACAGTTCTCAGAGAAAGAATTTAAAATTATCTTTATTTTTATAACAAAACAGTCCAAATCATTATTAATTAAAGAACTGTAAGTTAAAAACACTGTGAAATCACACATATTGGATTGGCAAATATGACAAAAAAGGCAAATGATAAATATTAGAGGGAAAATTGAGATACTAAAACACTGTTGGTGGGGCTGGGAACTGATACAAACATTTTAAGGAGCAATTTTGAACCATGCCCAAAGGATCATAACATTTTTCACATACTTTGACCTAGCAATACCACTATTATTAGATGTGTATCTCAAAGAGATAAAAGATAAGAGAAAAGGATTTACTTGTCCAAAGATATTTATAGCAGTTCTTTTTGTGATCACAAAGAACTAGAAAGTGAAAGGACATCCATCAATTAGAGAATGGCCAAACAAGTTGTAGTATGTGAAAATGGCAAACAGTGGGTGTGATACCAGAAATTTGTCCAGTCTACAATAAAACAATTGACACAGAGCTCTGAGCCAATAGCTTTTTATTAAAGGGAACCAAGATCCCAGACCTTCCTCATGATCTGAGACTTATACCTTCTTCAGACATCACATTTTGTTTCTATCAGTGCCTAGCCCCATACTTATATCCCTGATGAGTGAAGGCATCACTGAGTGATCTCTTTGGTGGACTCCAAAATCTTGGTACCTACCCCAAGTCATGTTACTACAAAAACAATAGATGGACATATAGCAATTAGATCATTTGCCCCATTGTTATGCATTATCAACAGGCCTGTTTTAATCAATAGGCCCACTTTACTAACAGGCAGCTTGATTTTTCAAATCCTTTGTCTAGATGGCCCAGGTTGCACAGTGAGGGTCATGAGGGAAGTAATTCTGGATGTAGGGGTATTTTTTCCCCTTTTTTAATGAATCATGGGACTGCCAACTAAAACTTGATAGAGACTCCCTTCAATTTATGCTGACAAGTTAAAGTCTACTAGAATTTCTGAGAGGAAAGACTCATTCCTAGAAACTCCGTGAATATGAACTGTCTTTGTTTCTAATGATTGTTTGTTAATAATAAGTAACTAATCACTATCCTTATGGAATCACATTAAACAAGTTAATACTGATTAGAGCTAATCATATTGATAAAATTATTGATCACAGATGGGCAGGAGTATATTAAAATAGAGTAGGGATCAAATTATTTCTCACATGTGTATGGGAATGAGTCTAACTTGAATACATTTTTCTAGGCATCTCTAATTGATCCTGTAACTAATATCTTGGCAAATCAAAGTTATCCCACTATGCTGCCTCTGAGGAGGAGACATAAAGGCATCTCTCTTGAGCATCAGTGCTACACAAGCCAATACCACCTTTGCCCTGAAAGAAGTCCTTAAATCTTACAAATGACTCCAACACTGTTCCATGTCATCTTATCACGATTAAGTCCTAATTTTGACAAATAATCCAAGCTGTGTAACTAATATTCTAAATGGACATTATCTCCTTTTGTATGAATTATAGCTCCTCTAGATTGTTCACCCTGAATTTTTCACAAATGAAAAACTGTATAATCTGAAGCCCTTTTCTGTCTGAGAACCCAGTTTTGCATGAGTTACAGTACATGTATCTGAATTCTCTCTATATATATGAAATAAAAGTAACTGCTATAGAAGCTGTTTTTCTCTGATTATTTTTCCTGAGGAGACAAGAGACACTATTGTGCTATGAGAAATGACAAACAGGAAAATCATAAAAAAAAACTGAAAAGACAAATGAAATGATGCAAAATGAGCAGAACTAGAATATTATACACAGTAATAGCATGTATGATGATTGATTACAAATGTCTTAACTATTACCAGCAATGGAAAATATCCAAGAAAACTCCAAAATGCATGATGAAAGAAGCTATCCACCAACACAGAATGAAACGATGGAATCTAAATGCATACTGAAGCATATCTTTTTTCCCTTTATCTATTTCATGAGGTTTTTTTCTTGTATAAACAATGGGTCTTCCTCTATAATATGATGAACATAAAAATATGAATTTCATGATAACACAAGCATAACCTATTTCATACATTAAGATTAGAGACTTGGGGTTCCAGGTTAAGATGGCGGCAGAGTAAAGAGCAGCTGCTTGACCTCTACTAACCTAGGCATATAGGACTCCTCAGGCGGAAATAAAAACAAATCCAGACAAACGAAGGGACCCAACAACAGGGCACAGCATTGAAGGTACGTGGAATCAGGTCATTTCCATGCTATAAAGGGGTGAAACACCTCTCACTGGAGTGCAAGCTGAGCAACCCCCTCCCCACACACACACCACCTACAGGGCCAAAGCCAGCGCACAAGAGTTAAAGCAGGTTTGGGGCACCCATTAAGTCATTGGCAGCTCCAGGGCGTGTTCCTGAAAACAGCAGGACTTGGGACCCCAAGAGGCTAAAGAATGCACACGGACTTTAAACACAGACTGTGAGCGCAGGCACAGGTAAAGGCATTGCCTTAGGGGTGGACAAGGATCTTGAGAGCAGGCTTGGACCTCTAGTGGGGACCTTGTGCAGATGGGAGCACGGTTGTGGAAGCAGTGCCCTGAGACTGTTGAGGGAGCTTCAGGCAGAGGGGCAGGCAGGTGGATTACCAGGAGGCTCAACCCCAAGAATAATGAGATCTGAGACATAGGGAGCCTAGAGAGCTCAGACAGACCCAGAGTGTGCTGATAAAGATGAGAAGTCGCAGCTAAAAATGGCAAGACAAAATCAGAAACCCCAAAAGAGAAAGATCAAGAGGAAATCTGTAACACCTAACAACTTTTACACAGATAAAGTCCACACAACAGAGCAAACAGCAGAGTAGAACAAACAAGTAATCATATCCAAACTGTCCCAAAATAATGAAAACTGGTAACATGCTATTGAAGAGTTCAAATCTGAGATGATGAAAAAGATGGAAGAGATCTGGAAAGAAAATAACAATTTAAAAGGCATAATTTTGCAATTGGAAAGTGAGGCTCAGAAATCAAATGAACTGATAAGCAAATTGAACACCAAAAATGACCAGATTGAAAAGGAACACCAAAAGATTATAGCTGAAAACCAAAAGATTATAACTGAAAACCAGTCCCTAAAGGCTAGAATTGAGCAATTAGAAGCTAATGATCTATCAAGACTGCAAGAACAAATAAAACAAAGTCAAAAGACTGATAAAATTGAAGGAAACATGAAATATCTCAATGGGAAAGTGACAGACCAAGAAAACTGGTCTAAAAGAGACAATCTGAGAATCATTGGTCTTCCTGAAAAAGCAGAAATTAATAGAAATTTGGGCTCCATACTAAAAGAAATTATTCAACAAAATTGCCCTGAAGTTCTACAACAAGAGGGCAATATAGACATGGAAATTCTCCAAAGATCACCCTCTACACTAGACCCAGAAAAGACAACCCCCAGGAATATAATAGCCAAATTCAATAGCTTCCAAGTAAAAGAAAAAAATCTTACAAGTAGCCAGAAAGTGACAATTCAAATATCAAGGAGCACCAATCAAGAACACACAGGTTCTGGCAGCATCCACACAAAAAGACCACAAGGCTTGGAATAAAGGCAAGAGAACTGGGCCTTCAAACACAGATCACCTACCCATCCAAACTAACTATAAACTTTCAGGGGAAAGTCTAGGCATTCAATAAGATAGGAGATTTCCAAGAATTTGCACAGAAAAGACCAGGACTGAATGGAAAATTTGATATCCAACCACAAAAATCAAGAGAAACATGAAAAGGTAAATAAGAAACAGAGGGGAAAGAGAAAAAACTCATATTTTTTAAATTTGCCCCTTTAAGGGCTTCAATAAGATCTGATTATCTGTATTCCTATGTGGAGAAATGCTATGTATAATTCTCTGTAGTGAACTCTATTCACTATTATAGTATTCACTATTATAGTAATCAGAAGAAAAATATATAGGGAGAGGTTGGAATACTAAATGGTCTAAGATGATATGGGGAGTGGGAAAGAGTGGGATGAATAGTAGGGGACACCAAGAGAAACTTGAGTGAATAAGAAAAATAAGATATTCTTTTACACACAAAGAGGGCATGGGAAGGGGAGGGGATGAATACTATTATAAGGAGGAGAGGAAGAGAGCATTAAGAGGTAATAGTTAAACCTTACTCTCAGTGTAATTAACTCGGAGAGGGAAGACTAGCTGTATCCATTGGAATATAAAACTCTATCTAAAAGTCAGAAGGGATAAACCAAGGGGAGCAGGTGAGTGAGGAGGTCAAAAAAGGGAGAGGAGAAGAAGGGGGAGGGAATACATTAGGCATTTAAAAATAAAAAGAGGGGAAAATTAAAGGAGGGGGTAGAAAGGGAAGTTAATCAAGGGAGGGGATAAGGGTTACCAGCTAAAAGCAAACCACTGGTTTAAAAGGAAAGAGTGTAAGAAGAAGGAGTAGAATTAGGAGAGGATACCAAAATGTCAGAGAACGCACAACTGATAATTATAACTCTTAATGTGAATGGGATGAAATCTCTCATAAAACAGAAGCAAATAGCAGAGTGGATTAAAAACCAAAATCCTACCGTATGTTGTCTATAAGAAACACATATGAGACGGGTGGACATACACAAGTTTAAGGTTAAGGGCTGGGGCAAAATCTTTTGGGCAACAAATGAGAAAAAGAAGGCAAGAGTGACTATTATGAATTCTGACAAAGCCAAAGTAAAATTAGATATGATTAAAAAAGACAGGGAAGGTCATTACATCCTGATGAAAGGCAGTATAGACAATGAGGAATTAACAGTGCTCAATATGTATGCATCAAGTGGCATAGCATCCAAATTCATAAAGGAGAAACTGGCAGAGCTCAAGAAGGAAATAGATAGTAAAACCATAATAGTGGGAGATCTAAATATTTCTCTTTCAAATCTAGATAAATCAAACCAAAAAATAAATAAGAAAGAGGTAAGAGAAGTGAATGAAGTCCTAGAAAAATTAGATTTAATTGATGTGAGGAGAAAAATAAATAGGGACAAAAAGGAATACACCTTCTTTTCAGCTGCACATGGTATATTTACAAAGATTGACCATGTAGTAGGGCATAGAAACATTGCAAACAAATGCAAAAGAGCAGAAATAATGAATGTAACCTTCTCAGATCATAATGCAATAAAAATTATAATTAGTAAAAGCACCTGGACAGGCAAATCAAAAACTAATTGGAAATTAAATATTTCTCCAAATTCTCCAAAATCAGCTAGTCAAAGAAGAAATCATAGTAACAATCAACAATTTCATTGAAGAGAATGACAATGATGAGACATCCTACCAAACTCTGTGCAATACAGCCAAGGCAGTACCCAGGGGGAAATTTATATCCTTGAGTAGTGCATATATTAACAAATTAGGGAGGGCAGAGATTAATGAATTGGGCATGCAACTCAAAAAACTAGAAAGCGAGCAAATTAAAAATCCCCAAATGAAAACTAAATTAGAAATACTAACAATTAAGGGAGAAATTAACAAAATTGAAAGTAAAAAACTATTGAATTAATAAATAAGACTAGAAGCTGCTATTTTGAAAAAACAGATAAAATAGACAAAGTACTGGTCAATCTAATTAAAGAATAAATCCAAATTGACAGTATCAAAGATGAAAAGGGAGACCTCACCTCTAATGAAGGGGAAATTAAGGCAATCATTAAGAACTATTTCGCCCAATTATATGGCAATAAATATAACAATTTAGGAGATATGGATGAATATTTACAAAAATATAAATTGCCTAGATTAACAGGAGAAGAAATAGAATACCTAAATAATCCCATATCAGAAATAGAAATTGAACAAACCATCAAAGAACTCCCTAAGGAAAAATCACCAGGGCCTGATGCATTCACAAGTGAATTCTATCAGACATTCAAAGAGCAACTAATCCCAATACTATACAAATTATTTGATATGATAAGCAAAGAAGGAGTCCTACCAAATTCCTTTTATGACACAAATATGGTACTGATTCCAAAGTCAAGTAGATCAAAAACAGAGAAAGAAAACTATAGACCAATCTCCCTAATGAACATAGATGCAAAAATCTTAAATAGAATACTAGCAAAGAGACTCCAGCAAGTAATCAAGGGAATCATCCACCATGATCAGGTGGGATTTATTCCAGGAATGCAAGGATGGTTCAACATTAGGGAAACCATCCACATAATTGACCATATCAACAATCTAAGAAACAAAAATCACATGATTATCTCAATAGATGCTGAAAAAGCCTTTGACAAAATACAGCACCCATTCCTATTGAAAACCCTGGAAAGTATAGGAATAGAAGGACCTTTCCTAAAAATAATAAACAGTATATACCTAAAACCATCAACAAGCATCATATGCCATGGGGATAAA
>NW_025393292.1:0-12461 GCF_016433145.1 Gracilinanus agilis
TATAAATATCTATTTATATTTGATATTTTTATTATAAAACATATTAAATATATATGCATAAATATAAATTATTAATATAATTTATTATTTATTAAGGACTTCAGTCCCTGCGAGTTCATTTACTACTTTCAGTTGGCACCCCATTTAAGTCATCTAATTCAGTTCCTGATTTAGCCACTTACTTCAGGTACAGAATTCTACAGGGAAGTTGAGAGGAAATAATGAAGGGAGGGAGTGGGTTGGGGAGTATTAAAATGAAAAGTAGGAAGGGGCAATTAATATAGACCTTAAAGAAAAATAGTAGGGGAATAAGAAGGGAGAGAGAGGGAAGGAAAGTAAAATAAGGGTAGGGAAAAAGGAAACTAATTAAAAATCAAAACATTTATGTAGAAGGAAATAATGAAAGGAGAAAGGTAAGAATTAAAAGAGGAAATTTAAATGATATGGAAAAAAAACAGGTGGTAATCATAACTCTGAATGGGAACGGGAATGAACTCACCCATAAAGTGGAAGCAAATAACAGAGTGGATCAGATATCAAAATCCAACCATATGTTGTCTACAAGAAACACACATGAGGCAGGTAGACACACACAGAGTAAAGGTAAGAGACTGGAGCAAAATTTATTAGGCATTAACTGAGAAAAAGAAGGCAGGAGTCTCAATCATGATATCTGATGAAGTCAAAGTAAAAAATAGATTTGATTAAAAGAGATAAGGAAGGTAATTACATTCTGACAAAAGGCATAATAAACAATGAAGAAATAGGAGTACTCAACATGTATGCACCATATAATATAGCATCCAGATTTTTTAAAGGAGTAACTATTGGATCTTAAGGAGGAAATAGATAGTAAAACTATACTAGTGATGGACCTGAACTTCCCTCTATCAGATCTAGATAAATCAAACCAAAAAGTAAATAAGAAAGAGGTTAGAGAGGTGAGTGGAATATTAGAAAAATTAGAGTTAGTAGATATGTGGAGAAAAAACTTAATAGGAACAAAAAGGAATATATCTTCTTTTCAGCAGTATGTGGTACATTCACAAATATTGACCATGTACTAGAGCATAAAAACATTGGAAACAAATGGGAAAAAAATAATAAATGCAACTTCTTCAGCTCATAATGAAATAAAAATTATAATTAGTAAGGCTACTTGGAGTGGCAAATAAAAAATTAATTGGGAATTAAATAATGATTCTCCAAAACTGGTTGATTAAAGAACAAATCATAGAAATGATTAATGATTTCACTGAAGAGAATGACAAGTGGAAACTACATATCAAAATCTATGAGATGCTGCCAAAGAAATACTCAGGAGAAATTTTATAACCCTGAGAGACATATATCAACAAATCAGAGAGAGAGAGAAGGTCAATGAATTGGGCATGAAAATTAAAAAAAAAAAAAAAAAAAGAAAAACTAGAAAGAGAACAAATTAAAACTCTCCAGAGAAAAACTAAAATGGAAATCCTAAAAATGAAGAGAAAATAAAATTAAAAGTAAAAGAACTATTAAACAAATAAAGCCAAGAGCTAATACTTTGAAAAAAAAACAAATAAAATAGATAAAGTTCTGGATAATCTAATAAGAAATAATATATTACAGTTTAAGATATGGTACTCCTAGGCCTCCATTCTTTACATTTTTTTCATCCTTTCCCTTGATATTCTTGAGACTGATACTCTGTGGCACCATCAAGTATTGTAATGGATTTCTCTACTAGCAGCAATGCAATGATCCTGGACAATTCTGAGGGACTTTTGAGAAAGCACACTATCAGTATCCAGAGATAGAAGTATGGGATTTGAAACCCAGAAGAAAAACATTTGCTTGATCATATGATTCTATGGGAATATGATTGAGGATGTTGACTTTAAATGTTCACTCTATGGCAAATATTAATAATATGGAAATAGATCTGGAACAATGATATATGTAAAACCCAGTGGAATTCTTCTTTGGTTCCAGGGGCTGTGGGGGGTGTGGAGTGAGGAGGGGAGGGAAACAATATGAATTATGTAACCATAGGAAAATACTCTAAATTAATTAATTAAAGAATTTGTTAGCTTTTTAAAATCATTTGATTATTTTCACAAATAATGGCAGAAGTAGAATGCTCCCATTAGTGAATTATTCTTTCATTAGATAATTTATTTTTCCCTATAATCTCATTAAATTATTCCTGGTTTCTTCTCTTTCATATAAAAAAGACACATATTTAATACATTATTTTAGTATCTTGTGTGAAAAATGTGTTTTGGCCTTTTAAATTTAATTTTTATCATAAATGGACACAAAGACATATTCCATATTTTACCCTTATTTTTCTGCTTCCAAACATGTTCAAATGTCAACAAAATTGCATTCTATAAATTTCTATAATCTAAAATCTAAGTCAATAATATTGTTCACTATTATTAGACTTTTTGTAGGAGATCCTAAAATTCTTTAGAAACCTAATGTAATATTGAATAAAACTGACATTTTGTTTTCTTTTTTAAACAATTATAATATTTTCTTAAAACTTAACCAAAATGGGGGGGCAGCTTGGTAGCTCAGTGGAGTGAGAGTCAGGGCTAGAGACAGGAGGTCCTAGGTTCAAACCCGGCCTCAGCCACTTCCCAGCTGTGTGACCCTGGGCAAGTCACTTGACCCCCATTGCCCACCCTTACCAATCTTCCACCTATGAGACAATACACCGAAGTACAAGGGTTAAAAAAAAAAAACAACTTAACCAAAATGGGAGTAAAAATATTATATATCATAGTTTGATATTATTGCATTAGAAGGTCAATTCTGATTTTTAATGTGTATTATTGGAAATTTTTGTGTCCTTAAACTACATTTCCCATGAGCTGACTGGTTTCCTGTTGTTACGTGTTAATGTAGACAAGGAGATAAAATAGACAGCCTGGCATTCCTTTTGATTCTTCCTCTCTATGACAGCATGGAGGCAGCAGAGAATGATGGGCTGCTTGAACAGCCTAAGCTAGTATGGCACATGGTTTTGTGTTGTTTTTTTTCTAGAGATTACTAATCAATTCCCAGGATTTTTCACCTTTGGTCCTTTTCACCTCGATTCTGGTATCATTGTCCATATTGTTATATGCAACAATTTAGGAAGAGATGGATGCCAACTTGACTGACAAAGATGGCAGTTGAGAATTTGGAATGTTTCCAGTTGCTGTGAGCCAGGGGCAAAGATCAATTGCCCCTTCCCCTTCATATATACCCCCTCACAGCTACATTGGAGGAGGTCTCTAGACTCAGAGGCTGAGAACTGGAGATCATAGATCTCTGCAAACCTCTGTGGTTCAATCTGGGCAGTGGGTGGCTAGGAGGTTGAAGAAGAAGAGGGTAGGAATAAAGCTGAATCTATTTCCTGGCTAGACTGTGAGAGCTAGTGAATCATCAACACTATTGGTGAGAGAGCTGAGAGAATAAAGACCATCAATACATCTGCAGCAATAACCTTCCCTATTCTCTGGCTTGGCTTTGGCCAGATCCTGCCAGAGATAGAGAGAGAGGTGAAATCTCAAGCCTCCACCAGGTTAGTAGCCTCCAGTCCTGATTATAATTAGTCTAATAGATAACAGATCAATAGGGTTTCCAATGCTCAATCCTTGACCTTGTTATCCTTTCCCTACCTATAGATAAAAGAGTGTTCAATAACAAGTACCTTCCTGAGTGGTCTTTCTATCACGGCCCTTCGGAAGGGAGTCAAATGCAGTCAGATCCTGAAATTATCCAATGCTGATCAATAGCC
This sequence comes from Gracilinanus agilis, assembly GCF_016433145.1. Lineage (NCBI taxonomy): Eukaryota > Metazoa > Chordata > Mammalia > Didelphimorphia > Didelphidae > Gracilinanus > Gracilinanus agilis. Next base: position 3,773 of record NW_025393292.1, read on the forward strand.
CATTACCAATTTATCCAACCCCAGGTTGGGCCTGGAAAGGTTACCCATCTATCTAACCTCACAAGGGTTCTTACTTGGGCAGCTGTCAAAGGGATTTCTAACAGGTTATCAACCAAACCTGTTAGAGAGAAGGGAATAACTTAAAAAAGCAACAAGGGTGATTGGAGTAGGTGTTCCTCCAACCAACTGCAACTGAGGAGATCATAGAGAGATACACATCATCACATCATTATACATCTATATCTCCCTCTACCCACATTATTTCTTTAACAGTATTTACAATCAAATCATTCTTAATCAAAGCATAATTTCCTTTATTCTCCATAACTACACAATCACTAGAATTTCCAACACAATTTAGGACACAATTTTTCTTTTTGTCACAATTATTTACTACACTAATTAAATTGTTTTAACACCAAGTAAATTATTATCAATCCTAGTCAAATTATTACAAACACTAGTTAAATTACTTTTAACAGTAGTTAAATTGCCACTAATACAACTAACACCATTTAATTTAGTTAATTTAGCAGTAGCACCCCTTAAATTATTGTTAATTCTCTTTAAATTACCCTTCATATTGATCAAATTATTATTGGTTCCATTTAAATCACCATTAAAATTGATTAAATTATCACCATTATTGATTAAATTACTATTAACACCAATTAAATCATTATTTGCACCAAGTGCACCATATCCATTATTTACAATTACATTATTATTATCCTTACAGTTTCATCAATATTCACTTTATTCCCATTTGTTTTATCAATTACTTGTGAACATCGGGCACAACTTCATAATGAGAATGTCCCTTCATTCTGGTTACCATGATTAACATTTCCAGAGACAACTTCACTCTGTTTTGGACCCTTATCAGTTCTAATGAAATCCTGCCTTGTGTTAATATTCAGGCTTTGCATCCCCTGGCAACAGGCATTTTGACATATGAACCCAGTTTGTAGATTGTACCCAAAATTATTTTCATTGATACAATTATTTCTCCTATAACAATAATTATTGTTGTACCCATAATTTCTGTTGTTATTAAACCTCTGCCTATTATATTGGCCTCTAAATCTACATTCTTTTACGAGGTCTTCAATTTTGTTACATAAGTAACCTCTCCTCATCCCTTGGTACCTCGTATTTCCACTGGCATTGTTCCTATAGCTATTTACTTTCCTCTATGATGCCCTTAATGCAGCCACTGCTTTTATCTCATTGATTTCTTTCTCATTGCACTTGCTATTAGCCTCCTAAGTTGTTTTGAGAGACTATCAATAATTGCATCCTTCTCATCATTGACCTTATCCTTTTCTTGGACAAACAGGTGGCCTTCTGCTTCAATTCATCTAACATAAATAATTTCCAATCTGGGCAATTGTCAATAAAAAAAAACTTTCTCACTTGGAGAATAGCATTCTTTACAAAAATCCTTTTAATATGTTCCAAGGCGGTATCATCTTGGACACACAGGCCTAATTATGTTTCTAAAACCTCAATGATCTGATCACAAAATGCTGCTGGTGTTTCCTGACCTGTCTATCTAACTTTTTTGAATTTGGACTATGCATTTGGGCTACAGGAGTTGTTCTCTAACACTTTTATAAAAGATTTACGCACTTGCTTTAGCATTTGGTAAATAGGCACTGAATCCAAATCTAACTCTTCCCAATTCTCAGGCCATGGTGTTAAGTCCTGAGTGTCACTGGTTTCTTCAATGAATTTCTTCCTGTCATGCCTAGATAATAATTCCCCAAGGAGAAACCAAAAGTCATTAAAGTCAGGGTCAAAGGTATTTACTCCTAATTGTAAGATTTTAATAAGTTTCCCAGGGTCATCATAAAATTTAGGGGCTTTCCTTTTTTTTTAATTTTAAACCCTTAACTTCTGTGTATTGACTTATAAGTGGAAGATTGGTAAGGGTAGGCAATGGGGGTCAAGTGACTTGCCCAGGGTCACACAGCTGGGAAGTGTCTGAAGCCGGATTTGAACCTAGGACCTCCAGTCTCTAGGCCTGGCTCTCAATCCACTGAGCTACCCAGCTGCCCCCAGGGGCTTTCCTTTTGATGGATTCTATATCCTCAGGTCTAAATTGTGTAAGCTGTTTTATATGGAAAATTCCATCATCCCTGACTACTGGTAGGTCTCTTAAAGGACAAAGAGTAACTGGGGTATCACCAGTATCTTTGGCCTTTTGTTCCTTTGCCCCACAATCCATATTAGGATTTGTATCAGTAAATTGTGCACATCCAAAGCCTTGGTTCTGGTACTGGTGTTTCATATATAACTCCTTGTGCTGCATTTGTATCTGCAAGTTTAAACATCATCTTAACCTTGGCTTCTCTGCATGACCATGTGACTATAATCTTTAAGGTATACTTTATACATGTAAAAACCCATCTTGTTCTTTAGAGCATTTATTCCCAAAGTGGGTGCTACCACCCCCTGGTGGGTGCTGCAGCGATCCAGGGGGATGGTGATGTCCACAGGTGCATTTATCTTTCCTATTACTTGCTATTAAAAATTTTTAAAAATTAATTTCCAGGGCACTAAGTACATTTTTTTCTGGAAAAGGGGTGGTAGGTAAAAAACGTTTGGGAACGACTGCTATAGAGCAAATAGAAAGACAATAGTAGCACAGGTGTGTGTGCCACTATGTCTAACATAGTTGTTTCTCAGATTGTTTGAGCCACCTCTACATCTATAAACAAGTTAATGTATTTAGGAATACCTTTAAATATGAAATAAGGGATACTACAAAACAATTGCCACACATAGTACAAACAATAATCCATTATGTCTTACATTATAACCCTTGCCAGTATTTGAACTACAAACAAACTAGTTGTTAGACTAACAGTGCTATTATAAGCCAAATGAATTGACTTATAAGAGTACACAATAAGATTTAACAACAATAATCGCACCACAAAAAAGAAAAAAAAACAGGGATGAAAAATAAACCAAATAGGAAAAAATCAGCAAGGAAAATGGTTAAAACCCCTCCTCCTGGGTTTTTAAAATGTTCAGGAGTAGTAACATAACTTAAGAGATGTTTATCAATGAACTCAGTGAGGGAGTAGTCTTCACCTGTTGCTTTAGAATGTTCAAGTCTCAACCAACCACTGAGAACCTGGGATGGAATTTTGACCTTCAAACTACTTCCAGTATAATCTGATTGCCCAAGAAGCCACCTCCTCCTCCCTTCTCAACCCTCCATCTGGAGTGTGCCAAACTGTAAGGGAAATTAGATCTTTGGGTAAACAAGTAGATGTATATTCACCAACTATCATTCATTAATCCAACCCTTAAGGTAAGGTAACAATTTAGAGGTGGATAACAACCGGAAACAGAGGAATGACAGTTGGGCAATTAATGGTTATTGGACATCCACAAGTTGGAGAAAAAACATGGGTAAATTATTTACTCTCTGGGTTCTTATTGGGGTTAAAGGATAAAAACACGAAGTTAACGAATATAGTTTATTAAGAAGGGTGATAGATTTGAGAAAAGGGAAAGGTCTCTCTACAGTAGGATTCTATGGACAGACTTCAGGGAAATGGGTCAATCTACTCTCAACTATCACAGGCTATCAAGGTTTAGCTGGGTCCTCTTCTGTTCCAATGATGATCAAGGGTTTCCAGAAACACAGGCCCACAGCAAAATAAATACACAGAGTGAAGAAGGCAAGGAGCTGAAGCAGTCTGAGGTCCACCCTCCAGAGCTGTGCCAATGCTCAAACTTCACTTCCTCTAAGGATAGATAATTTCTTGAAGGAGACAAATCCATTCTTCCCTGAGTTCTCCATTGAAATAGTTAATCCAGTCTCTAACTGCACTCAGCTCCCAACAATGAATCCAAACCCCAGAGCTTCCTCCTTCTTCATTCCATTTCGAATTCTCCAGCCTTCCCTGATAAGCCTCCTGCATAAGTTAATCTATAAATTTGCCTATTACACAGTTCTTGGAGGATGATATGATGATCTGAAGGCTGAGAGTTCTAGGAACCCCCTCCCCCTACTGATTCAATTGATCCTGATAACTCAAAGAGTTGCCTTAGGCTTGGTTGTAACATTTTGAACTTACTTTCCTCTTGATCAGGTCAAGAACTACTTAAATTGTAGCCTTGGTCTTAGGTGTAAGTTTTTGGTCTCCCTATGTATTTGTTCTAATTGAGCACGCCCTTGATTGTACTGCTTTGTTACTCTACCCTGGACTTTAGGGAAAAAGATCTGGACCCCTTCTTAATATCATCAGCCACCCCAAACTGTGAACTATGTCCTCAGCCCAAGTCCAAGTCCTCATCCCAAGGCTTTGCTCTGGGCTCATGTGGATCAGCCCACTTCAGCCAGATTGCCCTGGGCTGGGGCTCTGAATCTCTCCAGAGGTTTGAAATTTCAAGGGGTTTAGAGATCTGCCTCCTTTTTGTTCTTTCACTCCTGTACTCATTTTGTGGCTATATTTAAATATTGGTTGGAGAGGATTCTCATGGTGACCCTGGAGTTGCTCTGGTTTATTTCACCATTTTGGCTCTGCCCCAATATTATTATATTATACATATACATAAATCAACCTGATAGAATGAAATTAATAAAGAGAAAAAACTTGAAGGATCTAAAATAGGAAAAAATATTTAAGTTAGTTTGTCCATCAATCAATAGATAATTACTGAGTGGCTATGGCTATTCATTTTTTGGCTCTATGACACCTACATGTTTGTTTTAGAAATTCTACTCATTTAAACTTCCAATCAGTCATCTTCTTCCTCTTCCTTCTCATGCATCCAGACCTCAATAAGGCTTAATTTCCATGATTTCCATGATCATGGATCCCTCAATAAACAAACTCCATATGATTTAAAACATGCACACAGATAATCTTTTGGTAAAACAAGTAAATAAAAGCAAGGAAAATATTCAATGGAAATATCATTTCATATTCTTTTACAGTTATCATTGCATCATCGTACAATTTTTAAGAGCCAAATTTAGAATCAGAACTGTAAGAAATAAAATGGATACACACACACGCACACACACACACACACACACACACACACACACACACATATATATATATATATATATATATATATATTAGGGTTTTATTGAAAGCCATATTGATAATTAAAGCCACGTGCTTAATAAGAGCTAATTCTAAAGTGTTGCCATACCTCTGTCCACCAAACTGCTTCCTCAGGAAAGAGTAAGTACCAATTCTGTCCTGAGTCTTTATACCTTTGTTTACTTAATCACACTTTCTGCCCACATGTATTACACAAGAAGAATCATGGGAAATGTAGTTTGTAAGAGATCTAAATGTCCATAGAAAGTTTAGACCAGGGATCTCAAAATTTCCAATATCACATTCCCCCCTGAAGAGCATGAGGGAGACTGGTATCTCTGAAAACTCTTGTAAACATAACTAACTTATAAATTACAGAAATTTTGGGAATTAAAATATAAGTGGACAAAAATAATGATCAAATAATTGCTAGACAAATTTACAAAAAGGCAATTGGGGGCAGTCCCCTTTGGCATAAGTGTATACATTCAAAATAAATGCATTCACCTCCCCATAATTCAATCAACAAAACCCCAAATTTCATTTTGGATCCTCATGATGCAGTATAGGTTCTTCAGGCATCTTCATGGTGCCTTCTCCAAACAAGTTCATTGTCTGTATTCTGGGGGGATGGCAAATTTCTTATCCTGAAATTACTCTTAAAAGAATTTAAATTTACATTATAGATTATAAAGCATACATTCCCTTCTGAGGAGAATTATACATTCCTTCCTGAAAATTACTCTTAAAAGAGTTTAAATTTTACATTATAGATTATAATACAGACATTCTGAGTATAAAACATACACCTCCACCAAGTAGAGTTAATAAGACATTCTCCCCTAAAGAGGGTACCCCAGGTCAGTTAAGGATACATGGCTGAGTTATGGGGTTGTATGAAAAAATTGGCAAAAGAAATTAAAATCAAATCAAATCAAAATAAAAGAGAAAAATTAACGTGTGAATGAAGTGTAAAATGTCAAAATCTTATGTGCAAAAAATGTAAGGAAAAATAAACTTATAACAGGTTCTTGAATCAAGGACCAATTAAAGTGATTTAAGCAGTTTGCAATTATCCATTCAGGAGCCACAACTACAGAAAGTTGCCATTCTATGTATAAGAGAAATAACAGGAGCAAATTTGTGTGCAAGGGAAGGGTGAACCAGGAGGATAACCAACCTTAGGTGCTTGGCTAGGGATGAAGGCTCAGGGAAGTCTGGCCTCTAACACATGTCAGAAAAGCTACAACCTCGAACCCCAAACACTAGTTTCAAGCTCTTCAGTATTAGCAAAGAAGTTCCTCAATCCCACCTGGATTGGTATGGTCTGTTTGACCTTGTGCTTCTTGGCACTTGTGCAGTTTCACATAAATCCCATTGGGATTGGTCAGTCTCCATGACCTTATACCATCTTAGCACTGTTTAGTGGCTCATGTGTTCCCTTCTGGAATCAGACAGAAACATTAATCACAGACCCATAATATTTACCAATAAATGGCAGCTTACCATAGTCTAAGGCTTTGGGTATGCATTATTATTTTAGTAAATATATAGTTATATTAAATTTATATTACTGTAAAATCAAAAGGGATTATATTGATTATATATACTTTAAATACAAAAATGAGAAAATGGAAAGTCAATTATTCTATTAAAAATTAGAAGGAAAAGCAATGAGAAAATTAAAAATTCAGGGAAAAGTACAATGTTTTCAAGTATAAAAATGAGAGAAAGAAACACATTGTATTTGCACATACAAGGAAAAAAAATAATGTTTTAAAAATCAAAAATATATAGCTTAGAATAAGTGAAAGGCTTTTCACCCAAAAATAAGATCCATTTCTTTGTAAGCTTTTCTATGAACTCCTGTGAGTGTATGACTTTTATAAAATAGCAGATTCATAATGCACATTCAAATAAAGTACCATAATTTCCAATAACACATTTAAAGACAATAAAAAACAAACCCATTATTATAACCACATGCTATGATATTTAAAAATTGTATACTTGTCACAAATTCAACAGATATAGTAAATCATTCAACCTTGGCTAAGATATTTTTTAACAAAATCTATTACTGCCACCATGGCAATTGTGGGGCAGAGCCTAAAAAAAAAAATCTGATAAAAAAAACCAAAAAATGTCTGCGTCTAACTGATCCCCAGGAATTCTAGATCCTTCTGATGGGAAAGCAAGCCAAAACATCAAGCATACAGGAGATCTCCTATCTTCCTATGTAATATACAAAAAGCTTAGGTAGGAAACTTCCATTTGTTTCCTCTACTCCTTTAAGACAATATTTTTTATAATATATATATATATGTATATATTTACACACATACATATATATAAACATATTATCTATTCAGAAGGTTACTACATATCTAAAGTCAATTCTAAAGACCCCTTATAAAATTATAATTTAAATTCTCAAGGCTTCATATTCTTCAAGGTTGTATACAATTATCAAGGACAAATAAAAACTTAATGCATGGTAATGGGCTTTTACAACTTAAAAAATGTGTTTAAAATGTTCATGAATGGTACAGATAACAGAATCATATAACAGAATTAGATTGATATAGGTAAACTTAAAAAAATTGAAACTTTACAGAAATCAGGAAATACAATAATATAAGGAACTGATTACAAGCAATGCAGTCAACAACCCTTTTTACCAATTCTAACAGATTTGTTCACTATTTGGGAATTACAACAAAATCACAAATAGAATTTATCTAGCAGCCAAAAACACATTAGCTTAAATGATCCAGTGTAACAGAAAAATCAATTTGAAATAGCAAAATTAAATCACAAAACAACAATCACCAAAGTACAGTAAGATACAGAGGCTTAAAAAAAAAAGAACCATGCAGTCTGAGGAGGTATAAAATTCACCTCTGGTCCAACTCAAGTTCCTTCTAACTGAGCTCTGCACTGAGCACTGTGTGGATGACTACATAAGGGTTTATAGTTCAAAGTCTTGGGCATAGTGTGTGTGTGTGTGTGTGTGTGTGTGTGAATCCCTCCCCTGAGTCTCAGGCAGGATAATTGCAAGGAATGGTTTGAAATAGGCAATGCAGCCCACACTTGCCATTCTACTTCCGATTTGAAAAGTAAAATCTAGAGCCCACGTGGAAGCCAACTTGGGTACGGGTTAGAAAAGCCTCAGGTTGGGCATCCCACGTGGAGGGCTTGTGGGGTAGAAGCTCCCTTCAGGTTAAAAGTCATTAATGTCTATGAGGAAACACACCTGGGAATGTCCCGGGTATGTACAATGAGAAAGAAGGGTTTATACTTTACATCCCAAGTCTTAAGTGGCGGCTGGGGTCATCAGCTTATCAGGATTAGCTGCAACTCAGGCAGCAGCATCAACAGGCAGGGCAAGAAGTGGGCAGCAGTGGCAGGCATCTGGCATCAGAATGGATTAGCAGGAGTTGGGGTCAGCATTGGGACCAGAGGACTGGCATTCGGTAAGAAGCAGCTTCCCCCACGAGGGGAGGATCAGGTCGGGCAGGGCCCAAACTGGCTGAAGTAGCTTCCCAGGCAACCAGGAAGATACTGATTGGCAGGCAAAAACAAACTGCTGCTATCAGGAAAAACATGGTGTT
>NW_025393293.1:0-6549 GCF_016433145.1 Gracilinanus agilis
ATCTGGACATTTCTGGTGTTCAATTTTCTTATCAGTTCATTTGGTTTCTGAGCCTCACTTTCCATTTGCAAGATTCTACCTTTTAAACAGTTATTTTCTTGCCAGATCTCTTCCATTTTCCTCAAAATATCAGTTTTGAAGTCTTCCATAGCTTGTGAAGAGTTTTCCTTATTTGAGGAGGGTCCAGATGCTTGTTTGTTCTCCTCCTCTGTTTGCTCAGTTGTCTGGATTTTCTCTGTGTAAAAGTTGTCGAGTGTTAAAGACTTCTTTTTCTTGTTATTCTTTCTCTTTTGAGCTTCCTGAGACTGGGTAGCCATCGTTAGCCAAGCAGCTTCTCAGCTTTATCCTCTCGCTCGGGGTCTGTCCTCGGTCTTTTGGCTCCTGAGGTCTGAGTTCTGGTTTTTTCCAAGGTCAAGCCCCCTGGTGGACCCCCTTGCTTGATCCTCTGTCAGAGGTTCCTTTACAAGTCTCAGGGCGCTCCTTCCACAGTCATACACCCGTCTACGCTGGTTCCCCACTCAGGGTTTCAGAGCTTTAGCTCCTGGCTGTGTCTGCCTCCACCCACGCCTCCGCCCGTGCCTGCGCTCTCAGCCCGCGCTCTGTGCCCTGCGTCCACTCTGCTCCCGCGCTCAGATTTCGCGTGCGTTTTTTGGCTTATTGGGGTCCTAAATCTTGCTGCTCTCAGGAACAGGCCCCGGAGCTGCCAATGACTCGATGGGTACCCCAAACTTGCTCTATTTCTTTTTAGCTGGCTTCGGCGCTATAGGTGTTGTGTGTGGAGGGGGTGGGGGTGTGGTGGTTGCTCAGCCTGAGATTTAGTGAGAGCTGTTTCACCCCTTTATAGCAAGGAAATGCCTCGATTCCACATACCTTCCACGCTGCACCCTGTTGTGGGGTTCCTCCATTCATCTGGACATGTTTTTATGTCCCCTTGAGGAGTCTTGTGTGTTTCCGTCAGGAGAGGTTAAGAGCTGCTTCTTACTCTGCCGCCATCTTAACCCGGAACCTGTTCTATCTCTTCTATGTGTTGTTCCTATTATATCCATTTTAGAATCAATATTTCTATCTGATCTCTCTGTTCTAACTATTCTACATGTTCTATCTCTCCTATGTGCTCTACATATTCCATTGATTCTCTCTAACGGTTCATCTGCTTTTTGTATCTGTGTTCTATCTGATTTATGGGTTCTTTCTACTCTGAGTATTATCTATTCCATCTGTTCTATGAGCTCTCTTCCATCTGTGTTCTATCATCTATCTTTAGTATCAATATGTTCTATGAGCTCTCTTTCCCATCTATTCTATGCGTTCTATTTCTTTTATCTGTCCTGTGCTCTATCTATCCTTCCTTTTTAATGTGCTCTATCTCTTCCTTCTATTCTAACTTGTTCTAGCTATTCATCTCTTTTGTATCTAGTTGTTCTATCTAATCACTTCTATGTATTTTACCTTCTTTTCATCTATCTTTTTATCTATGATTCTGATCTATATTCTAATCTGTGTATTCTAATCTATACATCTATGTGTTCTATCTGTTCTATGAGCTTTCTCTCTTCCATCTATTCTGTTTTATGAGTTCTTTGTTTTATCATCTCTTTTTGAATATGTATTCTAATGTTCTATCTATTCTATGTGTTCTATCTATCCATTCAGTGTCTTCTATCTGTACTATGACTCTACCTCTTCATGTCTTCTATGTGTAATATGTTCTATTTTTCTCCATGCTCTACCTTTTCCATCTATTCATTTATTTCTGTATCTCTGTGTTCTATCCATGAATGTTCTATCTCTTCTAGGTTCCATGTGTTCTATCTATTCTTTTGTTTTTTTCTATGCATTCTTTCTGTTCTATTTGCTCTTCCTCTTCCATCTACTCTAACTTTTCTATCCATCTATCATTTTTTTCTATATGTTCTATCTTACCTCTGTTTCCTAGCCATACTAAGTATTCTATTTTATGTGTTTATTCTTTCCATTCTACGTGTTCTATCTCTTCTTTGTTGTGGTGGCCAATAAAAGGAACAGTCTTAAATAGATGAAAATCTGAGATTCTTCTTTTGACTCCTTTTCTTAAGAACATCATAACTCCCATTGGAAAGCTTTAAACAAACCACCACTTACAGGTTTAATAATTTCTCTACAAGAAAATTAAGATCCCTAAACTCTAAGAATATTCTTAAGTCAGCCAAGGTCAGAGCTAGACAAAACTTTATCCAACCAGGTGCAGTCCTCCCGATAAAAATACAAGACTCAATTCATTTTATGATATCTATAGAATATATTTACGATTCTCAGAATTTTTTGTTGATATCCAGGCGGCTAGAATTCGGCCTTGGACCCTGTTCTAGCTTTACTTTGAAGCCTCCAAGGATTTTCTTTTGTATGATTTGTAACCGCTATCAGCTGTAAAGTTTTTCTTTGTGTTCTTTGTGTGAAAATAGAATATAATAAACTCCATGCTCCTGGAGCCAGAGCTGGAAGCATGAGCTGAGGAAAAGATCTTCCATGTCCTTTACTTCCTTACCAACTGAACTGTCCTTATCAGATTATCTGAGATGATAAAGAGATCTTGATACTTTGTATTCCATTTTTAGCTATCATTTATGTCCTATCTGTTCCATCTATTGTGTTCTGTGTTCTATCTGTTCTATGTCAATCTTGTCTTTGTGTTTTCTCCATTCTGTGTTCTATTTTTTTCTAACAATCCATGTATCTGTCCTGTTCTGTGTGTTCTCTCTGTTCTCTATCTTTTCATCTATTCTGTTTTACGTTATATTTGTTCGACCTATACATCTATGTGTTCTAAACATTCTCAATGCTCTACCCCTTCTATCTCTTCTAACTGTTGTATCAATCTATATATTCTGTTTGTTCTATGTTCTATCTATTCTGCGGTGTCTGTTCTATGAGCTCCATCTATTTTATCTGTTTTATGTGTTCTATCTATCCATTCCTTATGTTCTGATATTAATGTTCTAGGTGTTCTGTCTGTCCATCTATTTATCCATGTGTTATATCTATCCTGATCTGCATGATCTTTATTACCATGAAATCCCAGGCCCAGCCAAAATAAGAATATAAACCCACTGATGGGTCAATCAATGGAGAACAGCCACAACTGTAACAATCAAATTTTTAAATTTACCCAAAATGGAATTGACTATGTTGGAAGACAGCAGGCTCTCCTTCACTGAAGGACTTCAAGAAAAGACTCCATGAAGACTTGGGAGGTTTTAAAGGGGGAATTCTCAACTTGTTATGAGTTAGACTAGAGGTTTTCTGAGATTTTCTGTGTCTGTGAATACCAGGAAATGACCACAAGAAGATCTAAGCTCTGATACAAGGAGGGTTACAATAAGCCTCAAAGGTGGGCTATGCCATGTCTTCATAGACTTTGCTGAAGTCTTAGCCATCCTCAAGGTCAGATTGTCTTTGAGTTCAACTTTTCAAAGGAGTCCTACAAAAGACAGGAGGCCTCCAGCCAAGGGTATTCATGTCATCCTCCAAATATCACTTTATTTTTTTTTTTAAATAAAACCCTTACCTTCTATCTTGGAGTCAATACTGTATATTGGCTCAAAGGCAGAGGAGTCCTAAAAGCTAGGCAATGGGGGTCAAGTGACTTTGCCCAGGGTCACACAGCTAGGAAGTGTCTGAGGCCAGATTTGAACCTAGGACCTCCCGTCTCTAGGCCTGGCTCTCAATCCACTGAGCTACCCAGATGCCCCCTCCAAATATCACTTTAGTCAGACAGAAGAGCCATAGAAACAAAACCCAGATGGCTCAAGCTACTCAGATTCAATGGGCTCATTTCAATGAAGGATGGACCAACAAAACAAAGGCTCCAGCCCCACCACCTGCTGTAGACTACTCATTCTGCTCACCTTCAGCTGTTCCAGTCTTTCATGGCTAAGAGTTTAGACATCCATTCCCTGCTCCCCAACAACACAGTCACCTCAAACTCCTGCCCATCAATGAGTCCTGGGGCAATGGATTGTGCAGGCTTTGAAGAAACCTACTGTCAGTCCTCCAGCCCTACCATAAACCCTGCCTGCAGCAATGGGGCCATTAACACTGGCTGGAGTCTTAGATCTTCCAGGGAAGCATGAAAGCAAAATTGCTTCTTATGTTAACCAGATGGGGCTTTGGAGATAGAGCACACAACTAGCAAACGGGGAAAAACTGGGAAAACAACAGAAAACTGGAAAGACCAGGCTATAGAAACCCAAGCAGGAGATTCATCTGACTTTGCCAAGAAGCTAAAGAATACACAAAGCATGTCAAGGTTTCAGATCAAGAGAAACTGGAGCTCTAGAGTATTTAAAACTGTCAATGACTCCTTCAAGAGATTAAAATTCAATCAATAAGTAGCCATCCACTATGTGCTGGTCACTGTCCAGCACAAGTCCTGGAGTCTTGTCAATAGAGTCAGGGTCAATTGTCTCTCAGGGCTCTCTCTAAGATTTAGAGATGCAGAGCCCTGCAGAAGTTGAAAGAGTTTCCTCACCTGGGAGTTCTCAGCACCAATGAACTCAAAGATCTGGTCTCTCTCCCTATGGAGAGGTGGTTTGAGACTCTGGAGGGGAAAACCATAAGTAATGGGCTTTTTTGGTTTATTGTGTGTTTTTTTCCAAAACCACAATTCTTTAAGACAAGTTGTGGCTCAGGTACTATGTAATCTTTCCCACATCCTCCACCTTGCTGGGATCACAGGAAGCCTGGAAGGCCCTTGACATGCACGGCTTTGATTTCCTTCCCAGGAGAGGAGAGCTCAGACACCCGAGTCTCCTCTTCAGGCCACAGTTGTGAGGATCTCCTCTTACTATAAGAATAGTTTTGCTTCCTTCTGATCCTGTGTCAACAGAGCCCACGTGGGCGAGTGACTCAAACAGGCAAGTATAACGTGCCTGCGGAATTTCTGAATCAAAACCATCTTCAGTGGGGGAGAAGCAAAGTGAAGGCAAGGGTTGATTTTAAAAGGAAATTCTGGGCCCACTAAGGTACAGGTGGGCTGGAGTGCTCAGGACTGCACACAGAACAACAGCCAAATCCAATGATTTGCTGTAGGGCTTTGCCCTTGCTCCTCGGAGCTCAGATTCAGAAAATACTTTCACGTTTCCAAGACAGCTTTATCACATGCATCAGGGAAATGGGACATCCAATGTTATCCCATTTTATAGATAGCTTGCCCAATGTCTCCTAGCTAGCAAAGCCAGAGATTGAACCCAGATCACCAATCTCCAAAGCCATTATTCTCTCCTCCATAGCACACTAACAAAAGGACTCAATTGGGCCTCATACCTTAAAGGGAAACAGTCAGACCTTATTTAGAGTTTTAAAAATAGACAGCAGATGGAGAGGAGTGGCGGCGGCTGGGGCGCCGTCGGCGCCATGGCTTTATGGAAATACTCCACTTATATTTGGAACACTGGAATGATGGAAATATATTCTTTACAAAGTAGCTCAACAGAAGAACCTTGAAAGCTATGTGGGATTTGGGAATCTCCCAAATCAAGTCTACCGAAAATCTGTGAAGAGAGGGTTTGAATTCACGCTTATGGTAGTAGGAGAATCTGAATTGGGGAAGTCAACATTAATCAACTCATTATTCCTAACAGACTTGTATTCTTCAGAGTATCCAGGGCCTTCACATAGAATTAAAAAGACCGTACAGGCGGAACAAGAAAAAGTTTTAATCAAAGAAGGTGGTGTGCAGCTGCTGCTCACAATAGTGGATATGCCTGCATTCGGGGATGCAGTGGACAATAGTAATTGTTGGCAGCCTGTTATCGACTACATTGACAGTAAATTTGAGGATTATCTGAACACAGAATCTCGGGTGAACAGATGGCAGATGCCAGACAGCAGGGTGCAATGTTGCTTATATTTCATTGCCCCTTCAGGTCATGGCCTCAAGCCTCTGGACATTGAGTTCATGAAACGCTTGCATGACAAGGAGAACGTCATTCCCCTCATCGCCAAAGTGGACACACTGACTCCAGAAGAGTGCCAGCAGTTTAAGAAGCAGATAATGAAAGAAATTCAAGAGCATAAAATAAAAATATATGAGTTTCCAGAGACAGATGATGAAGAAGAAAATAAGCTTGTTAAAAAGATAAAGGCCTCTTGCTGTGGTTGGTAGCAATACTATCATTGAAGTTAATGGCAAAAGAGTCCGAGGAAGGCAGTATCCTTGGGGTGTTGCAGAAGTTGAAAATGGTGAACATTGTGATTTCACAATTCTAAGAAACATGTTGATAAGAACCCACATGCAGGACCTGCAGGACGTGACGAACAACGTGCATTACGAGAACTATAGGAGCCGGAAGCTGGCAGCTGAGACGTACAATGGTGTAGATAACAACAAGAACAAAGGGCAGCTGACCAAGAGTCCTCTGGCCCAAATGGAGGAAGAAAGAAGGGAACATGTAGCGAAGATGAAGAAGATGGAGATGGAGATGGAGCAAGTGTTCGAGATGAAGGTCAAAGAAAAGGTGCAGAAGCTCAAGGATTCGGAAGCCGAGCTGCAGCGGTGTCATGAGCAAATGA
>NW_025393294.1:0-7482 GCF_016433145.1 Gracilinanus agilis
CAGAGCAGAAGATCAAGGAAAAGTGGCAAATTTGGGACCCATGCATTGTTGGTGGAGTTGTGAACTGATCCCGTCAATCTGAAGGACAATTTGGAATAATGCCCAAAGGGATACAAAGGACTCCATATCTTTGAAATCAATAATTACAGTACATGGTCTGTATCCCAGAGATTTTTTTAAAAAGAGGTAATTAACCACCCTTACAAAGCTATATTCATACCTGCTCTTTTTGTAGAAGTAAAGAATTGGAAAGTGAAGGGATGTTCATCACTTGGGGAATGGCTGAACGCATTGTGGTGTATGATGGTGATGCAATACTATTGAATGAGGAACTGTGGGATTTATGACAAAGAATGTGATCCACCCAAACAGAAATAATTCTCAGTCAGAAGGCAGATGAAAGGACACCATTTTTCACTAGTTTGGGTTCATGTTTTGGGATGATGGTTTTTTATGATTATTCTCTTTAAAAATGAATAATATGGAAATATGTTTTGATGATAATACATGTATAACCCAGATCAAATCACTTGCCATCTCTGGGAGAGAGAAGGGAAGGGGGAAAGGGAGATGAGTTCAATCATAAAACTTGGGAAAACTTATGAGGAAATTTATTATATGTAATGGGTTACTTAAAAAAAAACCTAAATGTACCATCCTCACATCATGTTCTAGACCTAGCTGTGCTACTCTGACCTGATGAAGGTTGAGGAGATACAGAAGAGCCCATCCTGCTCTCCACCTATCACAGCTAAGACTGGCAGCAGGAAGCCAATGGCAGCTGCATCACTGTGAACCAGATGGCCCCTGAGGTGGGGGAACCAACCTAGATGCTGGCAGATGCCAAGATGATGGCTACTTCCATGGGGCTGCACCCATTCCTGTTCCCAGGGTTCTGGGACTCAGTCTCCATTAGGGTATGAGAAAGGATATTGGTTAAGTTGATGTCCTTACTTCAGAGCATCCCAGGAATAGGGTGATTGTTAGGACCATTTTACAGATGAAGAAACCAAGACTGAGCAAGCTTCACTGACAGTCCCAGGCTCCTCAGCTCAGATTTGTATGAGACCAGACTTGCATTTCAGCCTTCATGACTCCAATGCCAGCAGCTTGTCTCTCTGTGGTGCCTCTGTGGGTCTCAATAAGGGATGCTGATCACTGATGGGACTATATTGTATGAGGACTGAGGCAGCTGTGGGTCTGGTGAAGATCAGAGCCATTGTTAGTAGCACTGGGTAGACTTGATCAAGAGCCCTGAATGTCATGTCATCCTGGCCCAGTGCTTTGGGGTGGGAAGGAGCTGGTAGCCTCTGTCTGGTCAGTCGGGCCTGGGCTGAGGTCTGGCCTGATGGGGGAAGACTCAGGGAGGGTGTCCCAATGTTTTGGGGCTGTGGGTGCTTGTCCCCAGAGTTGTGCACACAGGGACTGTCAGCCAGGGGAGTCCCCTCTGCTCACTCTTCATGGCTCCTCAGGGTCCATTTATGTCACTTTCTGGCAGTGTAATCTCAGGTATATCATGGAACTGCCTGGTCTGGAAGAGAGACAGAGACAGAGACAGAGACAAACAGAGACAGAGACAAAGATAGAGACAGAGAGAAAGGCAAAGGTAGACACAAAGAGAGAAGGAGGGAGGGAGGAAGAGAGAGAAAGAGAGACAAAGACACAGAGAGGGACAGAGAGTGATGGGCAGAGGGAGAGACAGAGAGAGGAATGAAAACAGACAGAGATATGGAGTGAGCCCTGACAGACTCCTGACAGTTGTGGATGTGGGTAAGCCTGGGGCCAGGCGTGAAGCTACAACTGGGTTGTCAGCAGAAGTTTGTGTCCCACTTTCTCAGTGAATGCATCACTGTGGATAAACATTGCCATAATATGACAGACAGTAATAATCGGCTTCATCCTCAGGCTGGACGTTGCTGATAGACAGGAATCTATTGGCCCCAGAGCCAGAGCCTGAGAAGCGTTCAGGGATCCCATTGACCTTTCCTACACTTCCACTGTTGGTGACATGCAGGATATACTGAGGGGCCTTTCCTGGGCTCTGCTGGTACCAATGAGCATCATTACCACTGCTAGTACTGCTCAGGGTGCAGGAGAGTTTAATTGTGCTCCCTGGAGATGCAGAGACAGAGGGAGGCTGAGTCACCACAGGCTGGGAGAGGGAGCCTGCAAACAGAGAAACTCATTCATGACCCTGAAACAAGGAGAAAACTAGAAGGTGCTTTGATATCCTCATGCAAGGCAGAACAGGGATGGAAGAGGAGGCAAGGGGAGTTCTGGGACTAGTCCTGACATGAGCAGAAGGTGAGCAGTGACAAATAAAGCCATGGTGAGAGGACCCCAAGAACTCAGCTCCCCAAAGAGCTCACAGCTGAGCCTGGCCTCTCTCAGCTCCCTCTTATCCTGTCCTGGTTACCATGTGATGGTGGCTGCAGGGCAGGTGGGGATTGATGCAAATCTGGGCCTTGTCCAGCCTCCTCTAGACCACGCCTGCACCCTCTCTAGGGGTCCCAAGTCCCGGGGGGGGTTGAGGGGTGGCCCTTCATGCAGGGTTGGGCCTTGGGGTAATTTGGCCCAGCCCAGTTGAGACATCACCCAGGAGTGATCACAGGGCTCAGAGCAGCCACAGGCACAGCCAGCTGGGTTCAACCCATCTCATCTCCCCCAGTCCCCAACACCTCGAGGTTTTCCCCATGTGAGGCCGGGAAATGGCCTGGGAAGGAGCAGATCTGTTCTGTCTTTTGTGGTTGTTATATCTTGTTTTACCTGAAGGCCATTGGGGAGAGTTACTCCTTTATGAAGTTCAACAGGTAGGAATGATGGGCTCCTGAGGGATTCCTGATTCCCAGAGTCTCTTCTAGTTCTACATCTGGGATCCCAAGAAATGAAGAAAGTCAACAATCAGGAGTAACTAGGATGACTCAGTGGATGGAAATCCAAGCACAGAGACAGAATATTTGAAGTCAGATTTAACCTCAGACACTTCCTAACTGCGTGCAAAGTCTCCTTAAGCAATTGTCAAGCTCATATTGCTCTTCTGCCTCAGAACCAATCTGTAACATTTATTCAGAAAAGGAAGGAAGGAAGGAAGGAAGGAATGAAGGAAAGAAAAGTTCAGTGAGTCCAGAGTCTAAGAGCAGGACACTATTCAAACAAGTCAATCCAAACAGGACAGGTACATCAGAGATGATCTCAGAATCAGATATTAAAATTAAGGAGCTCTGAGAAGGCCTTTTAGCAGAAGGATGATAGGATTTTCAATATGGTTCGAATGAAATCAGAGAAGCAGGATGCTGGAGATGAGTAGAGATAGAATTTTGAGTATGGAAAACAGCCAGAAAGAATGGACAGAGTTGAGAGACAGTTTCCTGTGTGAGGAACAGCTGTGTCACCAGTGCTGGGGTAGGTGGGGGCTGGAGGGTCAGTGCCAGAAGCCTGGACAATGAGAGACACTGAAAGTCAAGCAGAGGATTGGACATTTCAACCTGGAGGTCATTTGGAGCCACTGGAGCTGACTGGACAGAGGAGGCAGGATGGTGACATGGTCTGATCTGGGTTTCATGTTTTGGACCTTATAGTTGGGGAAGGACTGGAATGAGAAGAGACCTGAGGGAGGGGCCAAGATGCAGCTGATTGCAATGCTCTGAGTGTCAGGAGATTGGAATCTGGATCATGGTGGCTGCAATGTCAGAGGAGAAAAGGGGTGCATGCACTATTGATGGTGGGAACTGAGGAATGGCAGCATGGGACAGATTAGTCGGATAGTAAGTCCACGCTGTACCCCAGGGTCACAGACCTCTCCCCCTGACTTCCTATGTTGTTGAGGTCTAAAACAATGTATCACCACAAATATTTTTGACCGCACCAAGGAAGAATTTGATTTGAGACATCATTTTAAATATTGAGGGACTTGGTTTGAAAGCTCCATCTACTCCACCATCTGGCCTCAACACTTATAATAGTCAGAGAGATGCAGAGAGACACACACAGAAACAGGCTGTGTCTCTCAGGGAGGGGGTTTGGAGTGTCAGAGTATCTTGATGCAGCCCAGCTAAGATGTCACACATGAGTAATGACAGGAGTCAGAGTAGACACAGGCACAGCCAGCTGGGCTGATTCTTGCTGGCATCCCCAAACTTTTCATACCTGCATTACCAGCCCAAGAACAGTCCCACAGTGCCATCTGCCAGCCACAAGTCTCAGATCCACCCCATCCTTGTAATCAAGCCTCAAGGACCTCACAAGCAGAACAAGCCTCCTGCTTGCTGCCCACAAGTCCTCCACATGAGTATCTAGAAACAGGACAAAAGATTGGCTTAGCCCAGGAGAGGGCACCCTTGGTGCAAGTTTGTGGAAGCCTCATGTGTATCAGATCCATTAATATTACAAAAAAAGGAAATGGAAAATATTGAAAGAGATGTGGGAAAATGGGGAAACTGTGAATTAATAACCATGTTAAGGATCAATCAGGAACTATACCCAAGAGCCAGTTAAACTCTGCATACCCTTTGATGCACCAATAACACTTCTAGGTCCAAAAAGATGAAAAATAAGGGGAAAGGACCTACTTGTACAAAAATATTTATAGCAGCTTTTTCTGTGGTAAGAAAGAACTAGAAACACAAAGGATGTCCATAAGTGGGGGAATGGCTGAACAAGCTGTGGGATGTGATTGTAATGAAATACTATTTTGTCACAAGACATGACAACCAGACCATCATGAAAAATCCTAGAAAGACTTAAGTGAAGTGAGTAGAACCAGGAGAACGTTGTACACAATAACAGCAATAATGATCAATGATCATCTGTGAATCATTAAATTCTTAGCAGTAACACAGGGAATGGGAAGACACCAAAGGGCTCATGATGAGAAAGAATATCCTCTGCCACAGGAAACACTGACAGAGACTGACTGCAGATTGAAGCTTACTATTCTTCACTTAGTTTCCAAAAGGAATTTTTCCTTAGTATATGCCATATGTATCTTATTTCATCACAGGATGGACATGGAAATATGTATTGTATGATAACAAATGGACAACCTATTGTATATGACTTTCCTTTTGGAGAAAGAGGGAGGGAGAGAGAGGACACGGATGGTAAATTGTCAGAAATTTATTATTAAAAATTATACCAACATAATCTGGATAAAAAAATTAAAATAACTTTTAAAAATGAAGAACAAACAGCAACATATAAATTATATCACTTTGGGGAGTGAATCATTGGGTGATGCCAAGAACTTTCCTTCTATGATTTCAAATGGTGTTTCTCTTTCTAACTCTTGGTGCTGAGATGTGTTGGAAATACATAGAAATGCTGATGATTTATGTGGGTTCATTTTCTATCCTGCAACTTTGGTAAAGTTGGTGATTATTTCCACTAGCAGTTTAGCTGATTCTCTGGGATTCTTTAGGTAGAGCATCATGTCATCTGCAAGGAGTGATAATTTGGTCTCCTCATTGCCTATTTTAATACCTTCTAATTGCTATTGCTAGTGTTTCTAGTGTAAGGTTAAATAAAAGAGGTGATAATGGGCATCCTAGTTTCATTGCTGATCTTACTGGGAAGGCTTCTAACTTATCCCCATTGCAGATGATGCTTGTTGATGGTTTTAGATATATATTGTTTATTGTTTTTAGGAAGGGTTCTTCTATTCCTATACTTTTCAATGTTTTCAATAGGAATGGGTGTTGTATTTTGTCAAAGGCTTTTTCAGCATCTCTGGAGAGACAGAGACAGAGAAAGAGCCAAGAGGTGCCCCTGCCAGGGGAGGGCATGTGCCAGCCTGGGGCCAGGCATGAAGCTGCACCTGGGCTGCCAGGGGAGGTTTTTGCCCCACTTCCTCACTGAATGCATCACTGTGGATGAACATAACCACCACCACTGCTATAAACATTCCCACAGTAATAATCAGCTTCATCCTCAGCCTGGACGTTGCTGATGGACAGGAATCGATTGTTCCCAGAGCTGGAGCCAGAGAAGCTCTCAGGGAGCCCATCAGCCTTGCCTATACTTCCACCACTGTTAAGCCTCATGAGGTACCGAGGGGGCTTTCCTGGGCTCTGCTGGTACCAAGAAGCACCATAACTACTGTACCCACTGCTCAGGGTGCAGGTGAGTCTGGCCGTGCTCCCCAGGGATGCAGAGACAGAGGGAGGCTGAGTCAGCACCAGCTGGGAGAGGGAGCCTGCAAACAGAGAAACTCATTAGTGACCCTGAACAAATAGAGAGCTAGAAGGTGCTTTGAGATCCTCATAAGAGGCAAGAACAGGGATGGATGAGGAGGGCAAGGGGAGTTCTGGGAGTAGTCCTGGCCTGAGCAGAAGGTGAGCAGTGACACACAGACGAGAGGCCAGGCCATGGTGCAGGGGGTCCTGAGAGTTCAGCACCCCAAAGAGCTCACAGCTTGGCTTGGCCTCTTACCTGCTCCCTCTTATCCTCTCCCTGAAACCCTGTGATGGTGCCTGGGAGGGCTGTGGGGGCCGGATGCAAATCTGCCCTGATCCTGGGCCCCTTCACCCCACCCTGGGTCCTATCTCTGGCTCCCAGGTCCCCTGGGCCTCTCTCTTGGCAGGGGGGTGTCTTGGGGCATCTCAGCCCAGCCCAGCTGGGAGGTCCCACAGGAGTGATCTCAGGGCTCAGAGCAGCCTCAGTCCCAGCCAGCTGTGCTTATCCCCCCACATTAGCAGCTCCTTGGGCCCCCCCTGCCTGCCCAGGACCAGCCCCAAAGTGTCCCCTGCTGCCTCCACGAGCCTCCTTCACCCCATACTTGGACGAGAACCTCAGAACCCCGCCCCCCCGCCAGGTACAGGAAGGTCCTCCTGGCTGCTCTGGTCTCCCCAAAGGCAGAGCCGTCCCTTGTCCTAGAGCTTTGAGCTCCCTTAGCAGCCCCTGTCCTGGGTGCCTTCCCTGGGCTGGGTCTCCCCCTCCCCACACATCGCAGCACACAGGGATCCACGCCTCTGCTCTGAGGCTACACATCCTGCCCTCCCTTGGCTCAGGTTCAGCCTCCAGGATGGAGCCTCCCCAGAGCCTGTATGGCAGGGCTGAGAGCTGCGCTTCTCCCTGATTCCAGCAGGGGGGGGGGCAGACAAGGCCTTTCTGAGGGCCAGAGAGCAGCCAAGGATGCTGCGAGGTGGTACCTGGGGAGGCTGCGGGTCAGAGACCAACAAAGCCTGGTGTGGGGACTGGGCTCAGGACACTCCTCACTGCTCAGACCAGGGCCGATGGGAGCCCAGCCTGGCTCTCCACCAGAAGGCAGTGCAGGGTGGCAGCGGGTAGGTCCAACTGAGTTAAAATCCTGCCTCAGGCAGTTCCTAAATATTTCTGCAGGAAAGTCACTCAACCTCTACTTGCCTCAGTCTTCTCATCTGTCAAATGGACATGTTATAATATCTACCACTCTGAGTGGTTGTGAGGCTCAAGGACATATTTGTAAAGCCCTTGGTAAGCTTTAAGGGATCATTTTATTTTATTTTA
>NW_025393295.1:0-11056 GCF_016433145.1 Gracilinanus agilis
ATCAGAACAAGTGCCAGTAAAAATTTCATTGGCTGCTGAAAAAACAACTTTGTTATCTGGTCAGAATGCAGAGAATGAAATCTTTAAGGTTTCAGTGTTATAATAGGAGGAGAAGGAAAAGGCTCATAGTAAATCAAACCAGAGCTTTAAAATTTAAATGAAAAAGCCACTAGCAGCAGACCTTCCCCCACCTAAAAACCTCTCTTCCAAAGAGGAAAGAGAGATAAAATCAGAGGAGCCTCTGCTACTTGAAGCTCCAGCTCCACAGCCACAGCCCCCAAATATAGGTTTTAAAGGAGCCCTAAAAATGCTCAGAAGGACATAGACGTGTCATTCTGTTTCCCAGTTATTTTTAGAGCAGATGAATTGTATGATGATGAAGTAGCTCCCACATGGGAGCCTCTTCCCTACAAAGTCTTTAAAGAAATTAAGACAGCTTGTGCTTCATATGGTCCTGCTTCTCCATAAACTTTAAATTTGGTGGAGACTTTGGGGGGGGGCTCTTGATGACCCCCTTTGATTGGAGTCACACAGCAAGATATTCCCTTTCTGGAGGGGGCTACTTTTTTTTGGAAATCAGAATATGATGAATTGGCAAAACAGAAGGCAGCCATTAATAAGAGATAGGGCATCAGAGTTAACAAAGAAATGTTAGTTGGAAAAGATAAATGGGAATTACATGCTGATCAGATTAATTTACCTAGAGAAGCTCCAATTCAATGTACAAAGTGTGCCTTACAGGCATGGAAAAGAATCCCAGTAACTAAGAAACTGTCCACAGGTTTGGCTGAGATTAGACAAGGATCAGAGGAAAGATATTCAGATTTTATAGAAAGGTTAAATCAGGAAGTAAAAAAATACAGAATTGATGAATATGCAATCCAGATAATGGTCAAAAAGTTTGCCTATGACAACACCAATGAGGTGTGTCAGAGCATGCTTCAATATGTTAAAAAATCTGGGACTGTTAAAGACTACGTGAAAGCTTGTGAGAATTTTACTCCAGCCTATATGCAGGGTATAGCCATCGCAGCAGCCCTGAAAGGAAAAACATATTCTGAAATAATTAAGGGCTCAAAAGCTGTACAAAGCTCTTGTTCCAATGCCCCTAACTCCTTGTGTCCCAGATGTGAGAAAGGTTACCACTGGAAGAAAAATTGCAATTCCAAATTCCATCAAAATGGTTACAGATTACCTGATAAGAGATTTCAGGGAAGATGGAAAGGAAGCCAACCACCAGCCCCACCAATGACGAAATTTAATCCAAGAATTCATCGTGGCTTAGCCACTTCCTTGCTAGAGTTAACCAATTTTCTGAATAATAAACTTTCTTTTTTTCTCCAGATTTCTTTAGCCACATAAGATGTGATTTATTGATCTTTTGATAGGATTTCATATATTTGTTAGAGTATACGTGAAATGCCCAGGAAATGTGACTTTGATCAGTCTGTGTGTCTATATGTTGTGTTTATGTGTCTATGATCTGTTTATAATTTAAGTTTTATGGGTTTGCTTGTCTGTAATCACAATGGAATTTTGGAGAAAATAAATCTTTCTCTTTCTCATTCTGGAAGAATGGGAAAGACAGACAGAGGAGTTTAAAAAATTCAGAAAAAATAACATCTCTAATGGATTTCTGAGTGTTTTAAACTCTAAGAGAATTTAATTGATTAAAAGAAATCATATTCTCTGCTCTCATTAAGGTGAGAATTGACAAGATAATTTGTCTATGTTCTTCCATTTCTTACTGGCCATAAGAAAGGGAACACAAAAATTATAAGACAATAAACGGGGAACAGATTTGATCCCACCACCAAATTCTATCAACAGGTTAAATACTGAAATGTATGTTTAATCAAAATTACCAAGGATTCTAAATGCAATCTAAGAAAAAACTTATTCAGACAGAAAAGCAATGATTCTGAATTGTGTACTGAAGTGCAGAAGTGTAATTTAAAACTTTCTTAGCTAATTAAAACCATCAGTTTTGAATAAATACTGATGACATAATATAAATTTATTGACTACCAGTTAGAAAATGGAATTTCAGTTAATTTTAAATGTGCACAAAATTGATATTGGAAAAGTTATCTATTAAGACTTGCAGTGTATAAAATATGGATTTAAATAATCAAATTTGCCAAAAATGCTTATCAAACTGAAATTGAGGGTTGCAAAATAGAAGGGTAAAGTATATATGGATACTAGTTCATGATTTAAAAGAAATATTTAATCAGGTATGTAGAATTGTCTTGATGTATAAAGAGGCAAGACTATATAGATTTTATTCGGCTTTAAGCAGAGGTCTGAAAGAAATATGTGTATGAAGGAAACACTGTTAAGAGATTTTAATCAGGAACAATTTGGATGTAGTGAAGTTTAAATTATATTCATTTGGAAGTGATAAATTCATCAAGATTTTAAAATAATCATGCAAATTTTATTAATGCAGCAACTAAAGAGTTAAAGAGCACAACTGAAGGACAAGTGGCTGTAGCCTTGGATGCGTTTCAAAAATAATTTAACCCCTTCTACACATAGGAAGGAGAGACTGACTATAACTATTTTCAGAAACAGGGAAGAATAGTAATTACTGTAGCAACTTAAATCTATGCTTTAAGGTACTACATCCTAGTCAAATTATGTCTCTATGTTCACTATTTCACTAGCATTTAAAAGTTAATTGAATAGATTGTATTCTTATAATATTTGTGATTTCTAGTAATGCATTCAAATCCAGAATATAAAATTATAATAAAATGCATAACCATCATAATAATTTGGTTTTACTGTTAATATGTACTTGATTGTGATGACTTTAATATTATTATAATGTCTTTTACTTTGTAGTGATATTGATGTAATTATAATTGACAAACTTGTTAATATTATAACAGTGTAATAATGCATTTAAATAGAAAAATTGATCATTTCAGTAATCCTAAGGGACCTGAAATAAGACTAATATTTGCAAATGTAAGAATATTCCAAGGTACCTCGTTGCAAATTTTGAAGTTTTAAATCAATATCCTTTGAAGAGTAATTTTATATCAAGATCAAAATGTGTAAATCTTACAAGTACAATAATTTAAATAGTCATAGAGGATAAAAAGAAACTACTTACTGAGAAAAGGAATTTTCCTTGCTTCTAAAAACTTAGAACTTCTAACAAACTTATTAACCCCTTCCTTACAGTAAATTTAGAACTTAAAGGGGTAATTAGCAGTCTCATTGAATTTTGATGTGATGTGGACAATAATGTTGCAAGCAAAGCTGATACAAATAGTGGGTTTTAACAATATTGTTATTGAATATTATCAAAACATGTACCTTACTTCGTGAAAACTGAAAACATATGTTTAAATGTAAACTATGTGTAAAAGCTATTTGTTTAAAAATTGATCATGCCTATATGCAATAATATATGATTTGTATTGTGACCTAAAAGTTTAAAGTAAAAGACTATCACAATAAGTTAAGTGAATAACCAGTCCTTCCCTTAACCCTCTCTAATCAAAATAACATTAATGAAAACTCAATTCCAAGCAAAGTTGTTAACTGTTTTTCTGTATTACTGGAAAGGATTGCCAGATAATTTATACATTGAGAAACTGTTGAAAAGAAAATTTGTCTATCATATTTTGTAACATTAGAGTTTTTCATTGTGTATGTAAATCTTGGAAACCTTTCAAATGCTATTGGTAATAATTACTGTTTAAGGTAAAAGTCATTGCATTTTCAACTGATATTATTCATTTATGGATCATTGAATTGCATTTGCCATTCAAAAGAAAGATATCGCTGATAAATAATCCCTAACTCTTACCTAAAGCCAAACAATGTTATACTCCTTTCCCTCCTTTTGCTATAATCAAAGCAAAGTGATATAATAATTGAAGCCCCAGCAATTTGACTGTATATAGCAAGAAAATATGTTCCACTGTTTACTTAAAAAACTGTACCCACTCTATGTGATGTTTCAATGAAAGGTAATTTGAACCTCTTGTAAATTAATTTATTTTTATAATTTATAAATATCAATTGGAATAACTAATTACAAATACAAAGAAACAAAGAATACTCTAGAATTATAATATGGGGGTCGAGGTTTTGTTTTATTCATATAGGAAATGGATCTGATTTTTGGGTAAAGACCTTTCACTAAATTTAAGCTATATATATGTTGTAAAAATCAAAATTATATACATGTATATAAATTTTTTATTTTTAAAACATTTTTACTTAAAAAAACATTGTATTTTTCCCTGAATTTTTAATTTTTTTATTGCTTTTTATAAAAATTTTTTTAGAATAATTGACTTTTTTCATTTTTCTCATTTTTTGTACTTAAAGTACATATAATCAGTGTTAATCTTTTTTGATTTTACAATAATATGAGTTTAATATTAATGCATACCCAGAAGCCTTAGTCTATGGAAACCTGCCATGAATTGGTAAATATTATGGAACTATAATTAATGATTCTGTCTGATTCCAGGAGAAGAGAACAAAAGAGCCACAAGGTTAAGGAGACCACCAAGTCCAATGGGATTGGTGAGAAACTGCATAATACCTAACACCATAAGGTCAAAAAAGGCCATACCAATCCAGGAAGGATTGACAGACCTTTTTCATGCCAATACTGAAGGATTTAAATTTAGTGTAGGGTTTGGGGTTCCAGCTTTTCTAACATATGTTAGAGGCTGGAGTTCCCTGAGCTTCAAATACCAAAGGTTGGCATCATCCTGGCTCACTCTATCCCTGAGAAGTGCAGGCAAATCAGACCAGGGAAAGACACTTCCCTTTCTCACAAAAATTTTGGTCCTTTTCTTTCTCTTAAAAGTGCGGTAACTTTCTATAGTCCTGGCTTCTGAATGGGTAATTGCACAATTCTTAAATCACTTTACTTGGGCCTTGATTCAAGGACTGCTATAAGTTTATTTTCCCTTACATTTTTGCATATATGACTTTGATATTTTGCATTTCATTCACAAATTATTTTTTTTCTCTCTTTTATTTAGATTTTTAAAATTTTTAAAATTTCTTTTGACAATTGATTCACACAACCCCAAAACTCAGCCATGTATTCTTAACTGATCTGGATGTTGGCCTTAACCCTCTTCAGGGGAGAATGTATGTTTTATAATCTATAATATAAAGTTTAAATTCTTTTGAGAGTAATTTCAGGATAAGAAATTTGCCACCTCCCCAGAATCCAGACAATGAAACTGTTTAGAGATGACATCATGAAGATGCCTGCATAAACCTACACTGCATCAAGAAGATCCAAAATGAACTTTGGGGTACAGTTGATTGAACTATGGGGAGTTGAATGCATTTGTTTTGAATGTACACTATTATGCCAAAGGGGACTGTCCCCAATTGGCTTTTTGTCAATGTGCCTAGCAATCATTGGATCATTGGTTTTGTCCTCTTTTCTTTTCATCCCCAAATTTGTGTAACTTAAAAGTTTCCCTTGGCCCTAGTAAAAGAAATTCACACATCCCAACAGGTAGATGCCCTTTTCAATTTAAACAAAAAGGGTGAATATTCAAATTCAAATTGAGCTACAATCCCTTCATTTAAAACAAAAAGGGAAGACATGTAAAGAGCCATAAATAGTTTAATCTGTAAATCCCATCAGATCCAGCTATAGCTGATAATTATAACTAATTGATGACTCCTTTCATTATTAAACGTTTTCCTATGTAATAAATCATTTTAATTTAAGAAAAGGGGGAAATATGTGAGAAGCCAATAAGAGAAACAGTCTCAAATAGATAAAAATCTGAGACTCCTCTTTTGACTCCTTTTCTGATCCACACCTTTCCTTATTGAAAAGTTTTAAGTTCCTAGCAAACCAGAAGTTAAGAGGTTAATAATTTCTCTCCAAGACTAAAGACAGAAATTATGCAAAAGGCTGCCTGGACTCTGAATCTGTTTCTAGACCCCTCAAAGTCAATAATGGACAAAATTTATACAAAACCTCCTCCAGTGGGGGCTATTCATCCCTGAGAAAGTATTCCCAGACATAGCTTTAGATAATGGGCCAGCCAAAATTCAGCCTTGGCCTTGTTCTATTCTCAAGTCAAATGAGATTTTTTATTATTCTGACATGACATAATTTGTAACTTCTGTGCATCTGCGAAATTTCAGGGGGTGGTTCTTTTGTGTGAAATGAGTCTTGAAATATATATATGATATATATTTATATAATAAACTCCATGCTCTTGGAGACAGAGCTGGAAGCATGAGCTAAAAGATCTTCGGTGTCCCATACTTTTTATCAACTAAGCCTTCATTATCAAATTATCTGGAGATGCTAAAAAGATCTTGAGACTGGGGTACTGATACAACTGGCCCTAAGATTGCCCAGCCCCTTCAGGTTGAGCTGTGGAGCTGCTAATCATTCTGCAGCCTGAGAATCATCTTAACATATATAATAACACATGTACAATCTATTTTATTTTATTTTTTAAATAATTTTTATTTTTTGGAAGAGGTTATCATGGTTACATGATTCATGTTCTTACTTTCTCCTTCACCCCTGACCTCCTCCCCATAGTTGATGCGCATTTCCACTGGTTTTAGCATGTGTCAATCAAGACTTATTTCCAAATTGTTGATAGTTGCATTGGTGTGGTAGTTTCGAGTCAACATCCCCAATTATGTCCACCTCAACCCATGTGTTCAAGCAGTTGCTTTTCTTCTGTGTTTCCTCTCCTGTAGTTCTTCCTCTGAATGTGGGTAGCATCTTTTCTATAAGTCCCTCAGAATTGTTATGGATCATTGCATTGCTGCTAGTACAGAAGTCCATTACATTCTATTTTACCATGGTGTATTGGTCTCTGTGTACAATGTTCTTCTGGCTCTGCTCCTTTTACTCTGCATTAATTCCTGGAAGTCTTTCCAGTTCACATGGAATCCTTCTATTTTATTATTCTTTTGAGCACAATAGTATTCCATCACCAGCATATACCACAATTTGTTCAGCCATCCCCCAATAGAAGGACATACCCTCATTTTCCAGTTTTTTGCCACCACAAAAAGCGTGGCTATAAATATTTTCATACAAGTCTGTTTATCTATGATCTCTTTGGGGCACATGTACTATCTATATCATATTACCTGCCATCTTGGGGAAGAGGGGACTGTAGGAGAGAGATAACGTGGATTGCAAAATGTCAGAAAACAATGACTGAAAGTTTCCCCTACATGTAATCTGGGGGGGGGAACCCTTAAAAATATATGTAAATCCATAATTTTAAAATCAGTTTAAGGCTAATTTTGATTTGTGTGACTTAAAGAAGCACCTATTCCAAAGTACATTCCAAGGGAAATAAATCATTCCCCTAAAGCTTAGTAGAAAGAAAATTGGATTTTGAATCAGAAGTCCTGGGTTCACATTACTAACTGTGTTAGCTTATGCAAGTCACTTAAACTTTCTGTGTCTCACTTTTCTCATCTGTATCATTAATAGGCTTGGCCCTTCCAGCCTTAAATCTTGTGATATGATCCTGTGTTCTGGACTTTCTGAAGTTAGAGGAAAGGAGACATACTATATGTTCCTGACAGGATATGGTTATATCCAGCCTTACAAGTAAAGTAAATGATTCAGGAGCTTTTATCATATGTTGGTACTTGACATATAGTAAATACTTAGGAAATATTTGTTGATTGACTGCCTATTGCTGGGGCATTAGGATTCTATTTTGTTCACCTTTGGAATGGTACATAGTAGGTGCTTAATAAATGTTATTGATTGATTAGGAACTGGGAAGTGGAAAAGAAAGAAGGAAATAAACATTTATTAAGAGTACTACGTATCAGGCACTATGATAAGTACTTTACAACTATCTCATTTAATCTACATTCAGTAGAGAACATGAAATAGACTGAGGCTTAGGTATGTTTAAAAATTTTGAATTTTAGATTCAATAAATGTGTCTTTTAGTATGTGTCATGTTTATATTTTTCATAGCTCAGCAAATCTTCCTTTTCTTTGATAGTATATCTATCAACTTTTTCCCATAAGAGTTTTCAGATGAAAATAAAATTATATTTTCTCTTGAAATTATTGCCTATAATTATTCAGAATTTTCTAAATAAAATCTATAATTATCATAAAAGAAAAAATAAAGGTCCATCATGGCTATGGTTCCAAAAGATTTGCTTTTTGGTCCTCTCAGTCACAGCGTCTGTCTTTGAGTATCCTTTGTTATAAGCCTGGCAAATGATGATGGGAAAGTGTGCTTAAATTTCTTATAGCTACTAGTATTTATTTATAATTATTGGGCTTTCATATTGTTGCTTTCTTCCTCCTCTATATTTTATGGTAAATACCCATTTGCTTTTGATGACTTAAATGTTATTTCTGTCTTAATGACAGCCAGCACTCATTGAAATGAAGAGTGCATGCATAACCCAAAAGAATGGAAAAGAAAAATAATTCAAAAATATAAATGACATCTATATAAATATACTTAGGAATAATCAAACTATAAATACTGTTTTGAAATAAAAACATTTTTGTTTTAAAAAATACAGTTTAGTCTTAAAAAACAAGGTTGTACTTTTCCTTTAAACTTATTTTTGACATACTGTGTTCCTGTTCCTTGCCAGGCCTTTCTGAGAAAGAGAAATTTTTAAGATGTGGCCTTTTTTTCACTTATAAAATAGTCTTAATTAGATTTCCTACATTTCCTTGCATATAAAACTATTGCTGAACTGATTAGCTCTATTAGAATAAACTGTATTGTAACATAATAAATAAATAATTACATGCCTCCAGATCATGGGGAAATTATTGACCTCTCAGTTCCAATCCTCACAGTGATCTTTTCCAAGCAGATTCTTACGAATAAGGGAAATACACTTATGTAGTATACAAGGGACCTTCACATGTAGACATCCTAGAAAAGCTATAGTAGATTTGCAGCATTCTGAGGGTTAGCATCAGAGTTCTCAAAACCATACTTCTCTGTTCACTCGCCAGAGGACACATTAATGCAGAACAATAACAAATTTAAACAATATGGCATGTAGAATAACCAGAAAGATCTCTCCATGCCCATATGGAGTGCACTCTCCACCAAGGTAATACATTACCAGTGTGAGATGGCACACAAGTAGAGAATATACATGATATGGAACTCTACATGAAATCTATCCTGGTGCTACACACAGAATTTGTGTTTGTATGTGGACTCCCATAGTAAGGGCATCTTACATGTATGTTACTCATACTGTCCTCTTTTGATATTCATCACACTATTTAGAACCTAGAAAGAATCAGAATTAAAAATCCAGATCCCTGTATAACATTATAGTGAAACAGGCTTGGAGACCTTTGGTCTCCAGGGCCTAACTCCTGCATAATAAAACATCCTTATCTGCAGGAACTCCCACCTTGCAGGCATCAGTCTTATGTGCAGGAATTCCAGCCTCTAAGACATCCTGTCCCCCAAGATCCTGCCCCCCACTCCCCTACCTGCTCATTCTTAAGTATTCAGCTCCCATGCAGCTCAGAGTCCACTTGTCTGTGTGAGTCCCTTAGCTTAAGCTAAGACAACAAAGTCCCTTTGCATATTGCATTGCTGGTTTTCAGACTCATTTTTGGGACTGACACTCTGGGCACTTCAACTATTCTTTCAGAATGGATTTTTCTGATTTCCTTTAGGAACCTTATCTCCCTTAGGAAATTCTGCTGTTTCCCTAGGATGGGGGATTGTAGATCTAGAGCTGGAAAGGGCCTTAAAGGCCATCCAGGAGAACCCCTTCATTTTAAATATAGGGAAAGATTTAGTCACATAACTGATTTGTCTGAGGCTACTAAACAGAAGTGAGTGTGGAAAGTAGAAGAAGATCATGGGTCCATCATTCTTTCTACTGTACAACTGTCTCAATAACCATCTTGTGAGCTCTTGGGATGAGATTTTAGCTCCTATCTGTGTTAACTTAGAAAAAACACAGAACTATTAAATAGTCAGAAAAGCCACTCTTTACTTAAGGAAAAGGGGGAACAGGGCTGACTAGGCCTCCATTTGGAGCCATGCGCCACATGCCCTATGCAGAGTCTGAGGATTGAACACTGCTTGCTCTGGTCCCTGACCCCCTGGGAGTGCCACTGCACTAGATGATGACTCCTGGAAACAAAAGAAATTGGGGAACCTCTATACCATTGGATACTAAAGGATGGTCCCTGCCCAGGTGTGTCTTCCAGGGAAAGGGTCTCTGATACAATGGGGAAGACTACCTAAGACAAAAGAATATTTAGCATTTACCTCAGGGCCCATTATTCAGTTGAAACTGCTAGCCTGAGATTCCCTTCAGGGTGGATTCTCATGGCAACAGGGAACTAGCACAAGCTTTGGGGTCTCCAATTTATAAGCTATTCCTAAAACTTGGAATCTCACTAGGCCACAAGTTTGGGGTCTCTAGATTCCACGTCAACATCTGCTAAGATTCGATGACTAGAAAGCTTTTCCCTAACAAGCATGGACTGAGAGCTCTTTAGTTCATAGTTCAAGGACCATCAATAAAAGCAGAATTGTTTCATGCTCAACCCTAATGCAAACAATATTTCCTTTTGACTGTGTCCGTAATGATTCCAGGTCTATGATCCCAGACCACTATCCAGAGTTAAAAAACTGCTTCCTCCCCTTTAGCCCCTGAAAGTGTTTTAGTCCTCCAGTCTAAAGAAACAAGTAGGAGCCTGGCCAAAGTAACCCTTTGCAACTATGAAGAAACTTGTTGGGGAGAAGCCCATTCACTTCCTAAATTCTCTTTCATTGGCATGTAAATGAACTTAAACAAGACCAAAAGCTAAGTAAGAAAGCAAGGCCCTAGCTTTCCCACCTCTGAGCCACATTCCTGCTCTTATTATGTATATCTATCAGTAACAAAAACAAGAAGAAAATAATCCT
Source organism: Gracilinanus agilis (assembly GCF_016433145.1). NCBI lineage: Eukaryota > Metazoa > Chordata > Mammalia > Didelphimorphia > Didelphidae > Gracilinanus > Gracilinanus agilis. The sequence continues at coordinate 10,926 of NW_025393295.1, forward strand.
GACTTTCATCTGTATTCTGTATGGCACAAAACCTGAGTCTCTCCTTAAACTTAAATATGACTGACTGGATTAAATCAAATCTATTTTAACCTTTGTCTGTAGCCTAGAGTCTTTGGAAGATAACTTTGTTT
>NW_025393296.1:0-1220 GCF_016433145.1 Gracilinanus agilis
AGCTTAAATACTATCTCTTTGATTGTGTCTAGAGAGAGAAAAAGAATTGCAATTTCAGGTCAAATAACCTTGATATTACACACCAATAGCTTAGATATTTCAGCTTTAAACTTATACAGATTTAATATCGTCTTTCTATATTTCACTGATCAAGTGCCCAGATCCAGAGTAATTTCCTATGAGAGGAAAAGGCAGACAAATTGCTCACAGTCTCAAATGGATCTTTCTGATGCAGAATGCTTTGTTTTCAGATTACAATCAGAGTCAAGTTCCTCAGAGAGTTTCACTTTCATTCTTCCAGGGACAAAATCAGATTCAGGATTTCAACATTCATTTTAATAATGAATGTTGAGGAATTAGATTATTTATTTTCCAACTAATATTTAATTTGCCTTTCCCTGAACCCCTATTGATGATGATTTTATTGGACTTTGATATGAAAAAGTCCCATTCATTATTTCTGCTTTTCTGCATCTAGTTGAAGTTTTTATGGCCTGGTAAATTGTCAATATTTGTGTATGTACCATGTGTTTCTGAAAAGAAGGTATATTACTTTTTATGCCTCTACAATTTTCTCCAAATATCTATTAAATCTAACTTTTCTAAAGTTTTATTCACATCTTTTTTTTCTTTCTTATTTTTTAAATTAGATTTTCACTTCTGACTGGGGAAAGTTGAGGTCCCCCACTAGTATAGTTTTACTCTCTATTTTCTCCTTAAGCTCCTTTAATTTCTCCTTTAAAAATCTAGATACTTTACCATTTCGTGCATATATATTAAGTACTTATATTTCTTCATTGTCTATTACTATCTTTTATCAAGATGTAATGACTTTCTTTACCTCTTTTAATCAGATCTATTTTTGCTTTAACTTTGTCTAAGATCATGATTGCTACTCCTGTTGTTTTTTTTTTTATCCTAGTTGAAGCCCAATAAATTCTGCTCCACTCCCTTAATTTTGTTCTGTGTGTCTACCTGCCTCAAATGTGTTTCTTAAAAACAACTTGTGTTAGGATTCTGATTTTTAATCCTCTCTGCTATCTGCTTCTATGAGTGAGTTCATGCCATTTACATTCACAGTTATGATTACCATCTGTGTATCCCCCTTCATCTTGTTTTCCTCTTTTAATTCTGCCCTTTCTCATTTCATTCTGTCCCTCCAACCACTGATTTGCTTTTAATCACTTCCCCCATTCTGCCTACCTTATATTATTCTCCTT
>NW_025393297.1:0-4603 GCF_016433145.1 Gracilinanus agilis
TAAGAGGATATCTGCTGAGAAGAAGCTTGGAAGAAGTTGGATGGGAACTTGGACAGGGCAGAAAATATTGAGAGCAGCATCAAATCATGAGACCTTAAGAGTCTGGATCATCTGTGCATCATCTATGAGGTCATGGCATTGGTATGCACTTGAACAACACAGTAGTGTGTCTCTCCCCCAGCAACATTGAGCCAGAGGGCAAGTGTCAGTGATCCTGGGGAACAGAGTGTCATGGTGAACAAAGAAAAAGGTGAAGTGAACTAGGAATGCACATTTTCCATCCAAATAATTCCATATTGTTGTTGATTTCATGATGGGATAAAGAGGATATGAGGAAAGTTGGGGGAATTGTGAAGTTGAGAAAGATAGAAATCAAAATGTGATTTATGGGAAGGTTTATCAAACAGCAATCTGTAGGAAAGGTGGAAGATAATATGATTTTATTCTGCCTCAGCTAAGGGTACAGTGAATAGAGAACTGACCCTGGACTCCAGAAAATGTATCTTAAATTCTGCCTCAGACATTTCCTAGTTGCATGGTTCTGGGGAAATCACTCAACCATGGTATGCTGCAGTTTTGTTATCCATTAAATGGGAATAATATCATCTATATCACAAACTTGGGACAGTTAGCCAGTAGAATGGATAGTGTTCCAGACTTGGAGTCAGAAAGGCTCCTCTTCCTGAGTTTAAATCTGGTCTCAGATTTATTTAATAGTTGTGTGTTTCCTTAAGGAAATCACTTAACTCTGTTTACCTCAGTTTCCTCATCTGTAAAATGAGCTGCAGAAGGAAATGGGAAACAACTCAAGTATCTTTGCCAAGAAAATAGCAAACAAGGTCACAAAGAGTTGAACAAGCCTGAAAAATGAATGAATGACAACAAAAAAATGTGTGTATAAAATATTATGTCACATTTGAGGCATTATGAAAAAGTAACAAGCCTCTCTTGTCCTCAAGGACATCACACTGGTGAAAGTGGGTGGGTGGGTGGGTGGGGCTATGGGAGAGGTGGAAAGATGAAGATAGTATGTGTAGAAACTCCATTAGGTGGGGAGGAACTGTCCATGGTGCCAGGGAGGCTGAATTAGGTGAGAGTACAGGAGTTCCAAACTACTGGAAGATTAAAGTTGATTTAGTGTCCATACTAAGTCTGTCCATAATGTGGGAAGCTTCCAAACTGATTTTGCTTTGTGATTGGCCCTATGGATTCCTGCTATATTTCCCACATGAGTAGAAATCAAAAGAGAGAAGCAAGAGACAGAATCAGAAAGATAGATGGGAAGAGAGAAAGAGAGAGAGAGAGGAAGAGAGAGAGAGAAATAGAGACAAAAGAAGAGGGAATAGGAAGAAAATGGAGTAGGTGGAGAGCAAGGGAGAGGAAGAGGGAGGGGAAAGAGAGGGTGAAAATGAAAGACAGAGACAGACAGACAGACAGAGAGAAGGATAGAGATAAAGAGAAACAAAAATAAAGAGAAAAAGAAAGAGGGAGAGAGAGGGAAGAAGAGAGAGAGGGGACAGGAAGAGGAAAAGAGAGAAGGGAGGATGGAAACAAATAAGAAAGGAGAGAAGGAAACAAATGCAAATATATACCAAGTACATATAAAGTATCTTCTATAGTGATGAGAAAGGATGAAAAACTAGGGAAGAGAGTCAAGAAAGACATCATGTGGAAGGAGGCACCTGAGCTGACCTGGAGGGTAGTGAGCCTGATTAGGAAAGAGAGAATGTATAGTATGGCACCAGCCTTTGCAAAGGCACAGATTGTAGGGGAATGGAATGCTCCTTATAAGAAGTATAGGTAGGGGGCAGCTGGGTAGCTCAGTGGATTGAGAGCCAGGCCTAGAGACAGGAGGTCCTAGGTTCAAATTTGGCCTCAGACACTTCCCAGCTGTGTGACCTTGGGCAAGTCACTTGACCCCCATTGCCTACCCTTACCACTCTTCCACCAAGGAACTAATACACAGAAGTTAAGGGTTTAAAAATATAAAAAAAAGAAGTATAGGTAACTTAAATGGAATATAGAATGCAGAAAAACTGGGAGAAGCCAGGTAGTGAAAGGCTTTAAATGTCAGGCAGCATTATTTGCATTTTCTCTTTAAGTCTTTTGGGAACCACTAAAGATTTTGGAACTGGGGAGGCAAGTGGTCAGATTTGGATTTTCAGGGAATCACTCTAGTTAACATAGAGAGACTGGGTGAGGGAGCTGCCATAAGCTCTTCTGAGTTCCCTGAGAACTGTAAGGAGGTTGTTGCCATCTCCAAGGTGATAGAACTTGAACTGGTGGAGTGACCTTGTGAGGACAAGGAAGTAAATGGATGTAAATGGATATGTGAGGTGTTAGGAACCAACAATAAAACAAGGATATCCCAGATGGGACAATGCTAGTGGATAGATACAGTGGAATAAAAACCTCAGTCACTGGAGTTTAAAGAAGACAGAAACAGAGGAAGAGTAAAGCAAAAAAGACAGAGGGAGAGATAGAAGAAGGGAGACGGAGGGATTCACTCCAGGAAATAATGTATTTAATGCATAGATCTTGATAAGAATAACCTTAACTAAAATAAAATTCCTAATAATCTTCATTCATTTAACCAATGTCCAACAACCCATCCTTCAAAAATTGATTATTGGAGAAAATATCCATTTCCAATAGCTTCACTAACATACTCGACAATGATCTGAATTAACCCAATCATTCTGAAAAGTAATTTGTAATTATTCTTTGGCTGTCATTAAAATATCTTTACCCCTTGACACTGTTAGACATGTCCTTCAAAGCAGCCAAAGCAGCCAATGACAAAAAGAAAGGTCCTACAGACACCCAAAATTTATGATAGCATTTTTCTTGGATAAAAGAAATTAAACCAAGTCCCTATCAGTTAATAAGAGAATGACTAAACACATTGAGACATGTGAGTATAATGTGGTATTACTCTGTTATAAATGATCAATAGGAAGAAAACAGAATTGAGAGAAATTATATGAACTGATGTGAAATATATGAAGTTGGTAAAAGTAAGGAAAGAATAAATGTAATGACCATAGCAATGAAATTTGAAAGAACAGCAATAAAATTATCAAAAATGAATGTTGTGAACTTGTTATGACTAAGCTTGGTATGAGAATAAGAAATGCCAACTCCTCTCACTGAGTTTTTGTTGTTAAGGGAAGGGACTCTGAGGATGGTACCCTTCATATAACTCTAAACTTTCTCAGCATGTTAGTTGGTTTTGCTGAAATGTTCTCCCTTTTTTAAAACATTTTTTTGTTATAAGGAAGGCAGAAGGGGAGGGATTCATTGAAAAATCTGGGGAATCTGAAAGTAAAGAATGTGTAAAAATGAGTTGAATTTAAACTTTAAAGTTCCCAAATATAAAATGGCAAAAACTGAGTCTTGCAACCATCCTGTACACATAAGGAGATTTCTACCAAGATATATGTCATCTAGGCATCTTGTATAAAGGTTGGAGAGTCAGACTGTCTGGGATAGCTTTATTGGCAAACCCTTACATGAGCAAAAAAATAATAATAACTAGAATTTCTATAATTTCTCCTAAGAGCCAGTTTTTTTTTGTTTTTGTTTTTTTGTTTTTTTTTTTTTTTAATCCTGGGACTCCATTCTAGGAGCATAGGGCCACAACCAGTAGGCAATGGGTTGCTCAGGGTCACCCAGCTGGGAAGTGTCTGAGCCCGGATTTGAACATAGGACCTTTAGTCTCTAGGCCTGGCTCTCAATCCACTGAGCTAGCCCAGCTGCCCCTACTTTAGGTTGCAGTTTCTTTAGCAGATGTAGTTTTTACAGGGTGGGGTTGCTAGCTCCAAGCCCAACCCTCCTCCTTTTTCATCAGGGCTAGGGACCTTCCTTAGCCCAGGAGTGGTAGGGTGGGCGATAGGGGTCAAGTGACTTGCCTAAGGTCACTTGTACTTGGCAAGTAAGAGCCAGTTACTATATGCTAAGTTTTTTACAAATACTATCTTATCTGATCCCTGCAACCACCATGGAATTTAGGTGCTATAATTATTCCATTTTTACTGTTGAAGCAACTGAAGCAAATAAAAGTGAAGTGACTTGCTCAAAGTCCCACATCTGTTTCATGCCTGTTGCTGGTCTTACTAGCTCCAGGTACAGTGTTTCATCCATCATCCTTCCTAGCTGCCTGGAGACCATTAAAGTCCACCTCTACTAGCTCATCATGATAGGAAGGTGGCCAGAGATACTAAAATCTTTTGCCCTCTGGCACAATCCAGAATGACTTTAATTGTGGAGTCAGGGATATCTGTTGACTGAAAACCAATATGGTAGAATGAGCAAAGATTTTCATCATGTTAGCTATGTGCTAATCTGGGTCATTAGATAAATGACATACACCAAGGAACATGAAGTCTCCGATCTTTACTGGAGTGAAGAGAAGCCCTTAAAGCACCATCTGGAAGAACCTGCTGCCTCCTTCAGTATCCACATATTCAAAAAGTCTTATGTGCAGAGAACAATGATAACTCTAATGTTTCCTATTTTCCCTTTGCTCCATAGGTCACCGGATAAAAGATTCAGAAAATGTCAAATTTTACTCTTGTGAGTGAATTCCTCCTCATGGGGTTTT
>NW_025393298.1:0-2128 GCF_016433145.1 Gracilinanus agilis
ACACATTTATAAATTAAAATTATTATTCATTTATTTATAAATAATAACTTACATTTAATCTTCATAATAACCCTATGAGGTAGATGCTATTATTATCATCTTTATTTCACAGTTGAGGAAACTGAGGTAGATGGACATTTAGTGACTTGTCCAGGGTCACACAACTACAAAGTGTATGTTTCAAGATTTGAACTCAGATCTTCATAACTTGCGGTCCAGTCTTCTATCCACTGTGCCATCTAGTCCACTGAGTGCAACCCTCTATTCTTACAGATGATGAAACTAGGGCACAGAGGGACTTGCCCATGTCACACAGCTAATGAATTTTATGGAAAGATTCAAACTCAGTTCTTCCCAACTCCAAGTTCAGTGTCCTATTGATCATCACACTGCCTTTCTGTCTGTATTTATATATGGGAGGCATTATAGCAGAGGAGACAGATGTTCAGCCTTGTGCTGCAGCAGGAAAAGGTGCTGAACTTGGAGTCAGAAGAGGGATATAAAATAACTGCCTGTCTGTTCTTGGGCAAATGGATTCTTCTCTTTGGATCTCAATTACTTCCCCTGTAAAATGTGAGGGGAGAAGGATTAGGATTGGACTCCATTGGTTTAAAGTTGCTTTTCATTTATTTTTGAATCAGGAAGCCCTGCCTTCATGTCCTGCCTCTGACACATATTATTGGGGTCACCAGCTCGCATATTGTCTCTTCCTGTTAGCTGCTGAGCTCTTCAAGGGAAAGGAGCTGTTTTCTATCTTTCTTTATATCCCTAGTCCTTAGTATGAAGCTTTACACATAGTAGGTATTTCACAAATGCTTTTTGGTGTTTTGATTAGATCACAGGCAGGTGACTTCATTTCCAAATATCCCCAGTGACCCTCTAAATAATCAAGAAGATGGACCCTGACTCTTGATCTTTATCAGTGGAGGGACTCTCTCTATGGGGAATTTTTTAAGCTGGAAAAAGTCCAGGTTTAGAAATACTTATATTCATTTTTTTGAATTATTCTAGGTACCTTGTTGGGGTCACTCTGCTCTTTACACTTCTCTTTAACAAGTTCTCTTCAGAATCCTCAATTGCCTGGAAAAAATGATTAACAGTAGGGTTCCTGCTGTTCAGCTCAGTCATTCATGACTTCACCAGATGGTTTTGCTTTTTGGGCCAATGGTGACTTTTTATGTTGTTTTCCCCTCCTTCCCAGGAGCGACCTGCCATTCAGTCAAGTTCCAAACTAATGCCATTCATTCTCAATCTCATGGCTAGCACATCGAGCAGATGCATCATTTCCATTTTGTGTACTAAGAGCAAACAATTGAGCCGAATGTTCTGTTGTTAGCTGCATTCAGGCCATTTCAATGATGTACTTTCTTCCCTTCAAATATATATATTTTTTCTCCACTTGGTTCCCTGGCTGTAGTTTGCTTCCCAATTATTTTAGTACCATTAGCACTGACCATTTATTGCCATCTTCTCTTGGGTTGCATGGTTACATTTATGAATTTATATTGTCCTCAAAGCTTATTTAGTGCATTGGTCAAAGTCTTGCTGAGCAAGAGCTATTCTGCTGTTACTCTTCTAATTACTTAGCACCAGTGGGACCCTTTGAGCAAGCAAAACATAGGTCTCTCTCTCTCTCTCTTTATATATATATATATATATATATATATATATATATATATATGAAAGAACAGCAGAGAGGGAAGTGGAGGGAAGTCATAAAAGTTTTGATATGACTTTCATGTAACCCATTTATGTCAAGCTATCTCACAGAAGAAACATTTGTGAACGTGCTAACATTGTTCTCTTTTACTTATAGATTTTGTGGAAAGTTTTACCAGTGTTTTTATGCATAATCTGTGTCCTTTCATTTTCCAGCTAAAAACATTGGAATTAATTCATTGGTAAGATGTTCATAAGGGACACTCTACATTGGGTTTTAATTTTGACAATCATATTTGAAATGAAGTATCATAATAATTCTAGTTATATGATATTAAAACATACTGTTATTAACTTTCATTTTCCTTTTCCTTCCTTTTTTCTTTCCTTCCTTCCTTCCTCTTTTCCTTCTTTCCTCTTTTCCTTCCTTCTTCTTTTCCTTCCTTCCTTCTTTCCTTCCTTCCTTCCT
>NW_025393299.1:0-4086 GCF_016433145.1 Gracilinanus agilis
TAGATGTGAAGCATACATTGTGTCAAGGTAATAAGAAAGTAGCATAGAAGCCTAGTCCTAGGCAAAATAAGATTATCCCACTTCCTATTAGAGTTGGGATCCATAGGAGTGGGATTATTGATTTGGGGGAGAGGTTGGGGATTATGCCCGGAATGAAAGGAGTCTCAGCTCTAGGCAATATAATTATGTGAAAATGTATCTATTAGAGTTGGGGGACCCAAGATAGAAATTCAAACTTGTGGTGGGAGTTGAGTTTGATGCTATAATTTAAGTAGCATAATGAGGAATTGACTGGGAAGAAAGATGTTCAAAGGATAAGCATAGAAATATGACAGAGCTGGATGAAGAAAAGATAACAATTTGATGAAGGAAGTACTTTCAAGATGTATAACTCCTTGAACCTGAAAAGAATGCCAGACTCAAGAGAGAGATTTCAGTAACTGGGAGTTATAGTTTCTACTTTGGCAACACATATTCTTTATACTTATGCCTCATGACTCTTACTATAAGTTTAACTCAGTCTCTCCTGACCTCTGTATAACACACATGTATGTATGCATGTATGTATATATGTACATATAAATTTGTATATCTACATATATATTCCTACATATCTATATCTGTCATATATGAGTTGTTAAGCCTTTGAGTTTTGAGATACTTTGGGACAAGGATAAACAGAAATAGAGTATGTTAATATTCATAGAAACCAAAAAGTCTTCTGTTAATATGGTCTACTTTTCTTCCCCTATGACTACAGAATCTTCAAGGGATCCTTGTCCATTCATTCTTTCCCTGTTGCCTTCCAATACACTTAGCTCTCATATCCTTTACAAATGTACTTGATATTGCTACTACTACTCTTCTATCACTTTTCATTAGAGACTTTACAGGTCCACACACTCTCATCACTTATTCTATTTTTTTACTTGATATTCATTTCCTGCTCCCATTACTGGGTTAATGGAAATATAGTCTCCACTTTTAAAGAATTTATGCTCCACCAAGGAATGCAACATGTACATAAATAAATAAATGCAAAATAATTTGAATTAATAAAATAGCTAATACTTAGTACTTAAATGCTTGCAAAAAGCTTTACAAATATTTTCTCATTTCATCTTCATAACAACTCTAGTAGATAAGTGTTACTTTAATTCCTATTTTATAGTTTAAGAAAGAGGAAAATATGGGAGAGATGAGGTATTATAGATCAACATCTCACAACCTACACCAAGATAAATTCAGAATGGGTAAATGACTTAAATATAAAGAGGGAAACAATAAAAAAATTAAGTGAACACAGAATAGTATACCTGTCAGATCTCTAGGAAAGGAAAGATTTTAAAATCAAGCAAGAGTTAGAGAAAATTACAAAATGTAAATTAAATGGTTTTGATTATATTAAGTTAAAAAGCTTTTGTACAAACAAAAACAATGCAACCAAAATCAGAAGGGAAATAACAAATTGGGAAAAAATCTTTATAACAAAAAACTCTGACAGGGGTCTAATTACTCAAATATATAAGGAGTTAAATCAATCGTATAAAAAATCAAGCTATTCCCAATCGATAAATGGGCAAGGGACATGAATAGGCAATTTTCACATAAAGAAATCAAAACTATTAATAAGCACATGAGAAAGTGTTCTAAATCTCTAGTAATTAGAGAAATGCAAATCGAAGCAACTCTGAGGTATCACCTCACACCTAGCAGATTGGCTAAAATGAGATAAAGGGAGAGCAATGAATGTTGGAGGGGATGTGGCAAAATTGGGACATTAATGCATTGCTGGTGGAGTGGTGAATTGATCCAACCATTCTGGAAGGCAATTTGGAACTAAGCTCAAAGGGCTATAAAAGAATGCCTGCCCTTTGATCCAGCCATACCATTGTTGGGGTTGTACCACAAAGAGATCATAGATAAACAGACTTGTACAAAATTATTTATAGCTGCATTTTTTGTGGTGGCAAAAAACTGGAAAAGGAAGATATGTCCTTTAATTGGGGAATGGCTGAACAAATTGTGGTATATGCTGGTAATGGAATACTATTGCACTCAAAGGAATAATAAACTGGAGGAATTCCATGTGAACTGGAAAGACCTCCAGGAATTGATGCAGAGCAAAAGGAGCAGAGCCAGAAGAACATTGTACACAGAGACCAATACACTGTGGTAAAATAGAATATAATGGACTTCTGTACTGGCAGTACTGCAATGACCCAAGACAATTCTGAGGGATTTATGGTAAAGAACGCTACCCACCTTCAGAGAAAGAACTGCAGGACTGGAAACACAGAAGAAAAGCAACTGCTTGAACACATGGGTTGAGGCGGACATGATTGGGGATGTAGACTCGAAACTACCACACCAATGTGACTATCAACAATTTGGAAATAGGTTTTCATCAATGACACATGTTAAAACCAGTGGAAATGAGCATTGACTATGGGGGGAGGAGGCCGGGGGGTGAAGGGGAAAGTAAGAACATGAATCATGTAACCATGTTAACTTTTCTAAAAAATAAAAATTATTAATTGAAAAAAAGAGGCAAATAGAGTTAATGACTGGCTCAGGGTCAGACAGCCAAGCCAGAACATGAAAACAGCTTTGAATGAATATCTTTTTGCTTCTGGCTCAGCACTCTATTTGCTATACAACTACAAAGTAAAATGTTCACTGAATGCCTACTATGTGTGAATAGACTCTGAATCATTATCTTTGGGCTCTTTCCAACACTTTATTCTTGTTTATTCCATTATGGCTGATCGCTTATATTTTCCTTTTTCTGTTTCTTTTGACTCCTGTGTTTATATGTACAAGTGTGTATTCAGCTCTATTCTTTCCATCAGGAATGCTTGGAAATCTTTTCTTTAATTAATGATCTATGTTCCCCACACCTCCCCTGAGTAGGATTATTAGCTTTGTTGAAAACATTATTCTTGTTTTCTAACCATTAAATTTTATTGGTAGTTTTGGTTTTGATGTATAAATTTATCCCTGTGTTACATTTCCTTCCCCCTTACTGGGATTCATCCCACATAACAAAGAATTATTTAAATAAAATGAGAAGAGAAAAATCAGCAAAACAATCAATATATTGGGAAAAGTCTGAAAAGATATGCAATGTTACATACACATGGATCATTCATCTATTTATAAGAATGTGAATTGAGATCTTATATCTTTTCTTTGAGACCATGCTTTTTCTTTGAAATTCTGAAACATTCATTATTCATTTGTTACATGATTGTTTCTTTTTAAATCTAAATTATTTGAGACCTTGCATATGACATTGTTTTCTTGAATCAGTTTATTTCATTGGGTTGATGTAAGTCTTTCCCTGATTCTCTGTGTTCATAATAGCCAACATGTTTGCAGTACAATAATATTCTACTCTATTCAGATTCCACAGCTTTTTAAATCATTGTACAATTGATGGGTACTTTCTATGTTTTTAGTTCTTTACTACCACACAAAGGGGCCCACTATACACATACTGGTGTTTATGGAATATTTCTTTATAGCTAGGTTTCCAAGTAATATGACTAGTAGTAAAATCTCTAGGTAAAAATAAATGAGTTTAAATCTCTTCATTCGCATGATTCTAAATTGCTCTCCAAAATGTTTCTGCTGATTCACAGCTTCTATAACAATGTACTAGTATTCATATATTCCCCAAACCCCTTCAGCATTGATTTTATATTTTTTCATCTTTTCCAACTGGCTAAGTGTGAGATAAAAACTCAAGTTTTGATTGCATTTATCTAATTATTTTTTATTTGAAAACAGCTTTCAAAAGATTGTTGGAAGTTGGCAATTCTTCCTTTGAAAAAGTGGTTCATGGGGCAGCTGGGTAGCTCAGTGGAGTGAGAGTCAGGTCTAGAGATGGGAGGTCCTAGGTTCAAACCCAGCCTCAGCCACTTCCCAGCTGTGTGACCCTGGGCAAGTCACTTGACCCCCATTGCCCACCCTTACCACTCTTCCACCTATGAGACAATACACTGAAGTACAAGGGTTTAAAAAAAATTAAAAAAAAAAAGTGGTTCATATCCTTTGACCATTATCAATTTTGGAATGATTTTG
>NW_025393300.1:0-7921 GCF_016433145.1 Gracilinanus agilis
CAGAGAGAGGAATTATTCTGGATCATTGCCTGCTCATTCCCACCAGAAGGATAATCAGTTTTGAGGGAGGATCAGTATAAGAGTATGGTCTGGGCCTCGGTATATTCCATCTTTTGATTCTTGTCTATGGTAGAATAATTCCACATGATGCCTCTCATGAACTCTGTCTGCAGTAAGATGAGTTTTTGAAACCTTCCCAAGGCATGGAAATACAACTTACATAAAGTGAGAATTGAGGAATGATATCAACATGTGTAATCGTCTTCTTCAGCATATATCTTGCCATTTTCTGTTGTGCTTAGACTTATAATAAAATGTTCTGGACACCCCTGCATTCTTTTATCTGAACATTTCTAGTTGTAATGAATGCCACGCTTCCAAATAATTCCCCATTCCAAATATCATGTATCTTCTTTCTTATTCCCATCCACCTCAAAACTTCCACCAAAGGTCCTACTAAATATTTGATGTCTCTTTCCTATTGCCTAATTACCAAACTTCCTTTCTCTTCGACTTTTCCCCTTTTTTACTCTTTTCATGTTCTTTCACTCCCTGGGACCTACTTTTCTCCAGATGAAACTCCTTGCTTTATCACCGTTTTAAATGTTGGTTATAATTTCTGTCATGTCCTGCCATTCCTGAATTCATTTTTTGGAGTGGATCATTCAGAATATTTTTACTTCTCATTGCTGCTTCTAGTTTTTCTGACAACACCCATCATTTAACAAACTTTTTTTGTTTGATTTTTGTCCAAAATCAGTCAACCCTCCCAGATTTTCCTGGCAACTACATGTTATCTTCAAGTTGAACATTTTCTCTCCTAAACCTGAATTCCAGTGCCTGACACACAGTTTTCCTTTGCATCTCAAATCCTGCTAGTTGCTTTCAAGATAACCTTCCATGTCATAACTTCCCAATTCTTCAATTCACATTACTTATTCCTCAATTCCACCTCACTTACAAGAAGAGACAGTTATTACCATTGGCCTTGCAAACATCCACAGGTGTTCCACTCATATTCATGAACTACAGTTCTTTAATCCAAATGTAACCTTTTTTGATATCAAAAAGTTCATTTTTTATATTTTAAATCATATTTTTAGTTCCAAATTCCTTTCCACCCTCAAACCTAACAAGTGAATCATATTTATGTGTTAANCAGGCTTAACCCCATCAATTGGACAGACAAGAAATCTTCAGAGGGCAGGGAAACTCCAACACCCCTCCCCCATAGACTGCAGAGAATGTAACTTTGAACCTCCATTGCTAGCTAGGGGAAGATCTTTCATCAAAGCTCATTAAATCCATCTGACTAAACTAGCAGAACAGAGAAGAAAAAATATGAATAAACACAGAAAAAGAGAAAAGAAATGATAATTCACAGCTTCTTTTCAGGAAGTGAAAAGAGAGCAAATGAAATAGAAGAAGAGGATGAAGCTCCAGCGAATTGGACATAGGCTTTGGAAGATCTCAAAATTCAATTATCTCAAGAACTACAGGAACTCAAAAAGCAATCAAGAGAGGCTGAAGACAATTTGAAAAAGGAAATACATGAACTAAAACAAGAAAAAAGGTATTAAAATCCAGAATTGACCTGATTGAAAATGAAGCAAAGAAGGCAAGAGATTATGTACAAAGAAAATCAGACCAGAAGGAGAAGGATGGCCAAAAAGCCAGGGATGAAATTCAGCGAACAGGGAAGAATATCAATACACTTGAAAGAGGTTGGAGAGAGGAAATATTTAATGTTTAAGTGCATTGAAATCAACTTAAGGAGGGAAGAACAATCAATTCCATTGGGGAAGGGAATTGATTTGAGCCCTATAGAGAAGTAGAAGGGTAACAAAAGGACTGGCGGGGAGGGAAGCAACACTAGGAAGGGAGAGGGTGAGAGGGTAGCTTAAAAGGATTGTAAAGGAGAATAAGAGGGGAAAAAGAAGGGAGAGGGGGAGAAATGGAAGTAAAATAAGGGAGGGGATTAGGGGAACTGATTAAAAACAAAACACTGGTATTGAAGGAAATAGTGAAAGAAGAAAGGGCAGGACAAAGACAGAGAATCAAAATGTCTGGGAATACACAGTTGATAATTATAACTCTGAATGTGAATGAGATGAACTTGCCCATAAAATGGAAGCAGATAGCAGAGTGGATTAGAAACCAAAATCCTACCATATGTTGTCTACAAGAAAGACACATGAGAAAGGCATACATAAATAGAGTAAAAATGAAAGACTGGAGCAAAATCTATTGTGCTTCAACTGAGAAAAAGAAGTTGCAATCATAATTTCTGACAGAGCCAAAGTAAAAATAGATCTGGTTAAAAGAGACAGGGAAGTTAATTACATCCTGATAAAAGGCAGTATAAATGATGAAAAAATATCAGTACTCAAAATGTATGAACCAAATGGTATAGCATCCAGATTTCTAAAGGAGAATCTAGTGGACCTCAAGGATGAAATAGATAGCAAAACTATACTAGTGGGTGACCTCAATCTTCCCCTATCAGATCTAGATAAACAAAACCAAAAATACATAAGAAAGTGATAAGAGGGGTGAATGAAATCCTACAAAAATTAGAGTTGATAGATATATGAAGAAAAATAAGTAGGGACAAAAAGGAATACACCTTCTTTTCAGCAGTACATGGAATATTCACAAAGACTGACCATGGACTCGGGTTTAGAAACATGGCAAACAAATGCAAAAAAAGCAAAAATAATAAATGCAACCTTATCAGCTAATAATGCAATAAAAATAGTTATTAGTAATAATACATGGACAGGTAAACCAAAACGAATTGGAAATTAAATAATATGATTCTCCAAAATAAGTTAGTGAAAGAACAAATCATAGAAAAATTGATAATTTCATTGAAGTCAATGACAATGATGAGACTTCTTACCAATACCTATGAGATGTAGTCAAAGCAGTTCTAAGGGGAAAATTTATATCACTGAGTGCATATATTAACAAATTATGGAGGGCAGAGGTTAATGAATTGGGCATGCAACTTAAAAAACTAGAAAATGAACAAATTAAAAATCCCCAGATGAAAACCAAATTAGAAATACTAAAAATCAAAGGAGAAATTAATAAAACCAAAGGTAAATGAATTATTTAATTAATAAATAAGACTAGAATATGGCTAAAAAACAGATAAAATAGACAAAGTATTGGTCAATCTAATAAAAAAGTAAAGAAGAAAACCAAATTGACAGTATCAAAGATGAAAAGGGAGACCGCACCTCTAATGAAGAGGAAATTAAGACAATCATTAAAAACTAATTTGCCCAATGATATGGCAATAAATATAGCAATCCACATGAGAAGAATAAATATTTACAAAAATATAAGTTGCCTAGATTAACAGCAGAAGAAATAGAATAATTAAATGATCCCATATCAGAATAAGAAATTGAACAAGCCATCAAAGAACTCCCTAAGAAAAAATTGCCAGGGCCTGATGGATTCAAAAGTGAATTCTATCAAACATTCAAAGAACAAGTAATCCCAATACTACACAAAATATTTAAAATAATAAGTAAAGAAGGAGTCCTACCAAATTCCTTCTATGATACTAATATGGTACTTATTCCAAAGCCAGGCAGAACAAAAACAGAGAAAGAAAACTAAAGACCAATCTCCCTAATGAACATAGATACAATAATCTTAAATAGAATACTAGCAAAAAGACTCCAGTAAGTGATCATGAGGGTTATCTATCATGATCAGGTGGGATTTATAGAAGGAATGCAAGGATGGTTCAACATTAGGAAAACCATTCACATAATTGACCATATCAATAATTTTCTTTATTTCAATGATTATTTGAATAGATGCAGAAAAAGCCTTTGACAAAACACAACATCCATTCCTATTGAAAAAACTAGAAAGTATAGGAATAGAAGGACCTTTCCTAAAAATAATAAACAGTATATATCTAAACCCATCAACAGGCATCATATGCAATGGGGATAAATTAGAAGCCTTTCCAATATGATCAGGTGTGAAACAAGGATGCCCATTATCACCTCTATTTAATTCTATTATTTATATATATATATATATATATATATATATATATATATATATATCTATATCTATTTAACACATATAAAAATACATATTGGAGGGGATGTGGCAAAATTGGGACATTAATGCATTGTTGGTGGAGTTGTGAACTGATCCAACCATTCTGGATGGCAATTTGGAACTATGCTGAAAGAGGTATAAAAGAATGCCTGCCCTTTGATCCAGCCACACCATTGTTGGGGTTGTACTCCAAAGAGATCATAGATAAACAGATTTGTACAAAAATATTTATAGCCATGATCTTTGTGGTGGCAAAAAAGCTGCAAAACGAGGGTATGCCCTTCAATTGGGGGATGGTTGAACAAATTGTGTTATCTGTTGGTCATGGAATACTATTGTGCTGAAAGGAATAATAAAGTGGAGGAAATCCATGCGAACTAGAATGACCTCTAGGAATTGATGCAGAGTGAAAGCAGCAGAGCCAGGAAAAAGTTGTACACAGAGACTGATACACTGTGGTAAAACTGAATGTAGCAGACTTCTGTACTAGCAGCAATGCAATGACCCAGGACAATTCTGAGGGATTTATGGAAAAGAACGCCACCCACATTCAGAGGAAGAACTACAGGAGTTGAAACACAGAAGAAAAACAACTGCTTGAGTCTTCCGGTTAAGATGGTGGCAGAGTAAGGAGCAGGGGCTCAATCTCTCCTAACCAAAGCATACTGGACTCCTCAAGGGGACATAAAAACGAATCCAGATGAATGAAGGGACCCCACAACAGGGCGCAGCATTGAAGGTACGTGGAGTCGGGGCATTTCCACGCTATAAAGGGGTGAAACAACTCTCACTAAAATGCAAGAGGAAGAAGCCCCTCCCTCACCCCCTCACCACTTACAACTCAGAGGCCAATGCACAAGAGTGAAAGCAGGATTGGGGCACCCAGTAAGTCACTGGCAGCTCCAGGGCTTGTTCCTGAGATCAGCAAGAATTAGGACCCCAAGTGGTTAAAGAATGCGCATGGACTTCCCTGAGAGCTGGCACGGGTGAAGACATTGCCCTAGGTGAGGACAAGGATGTTGAACACAGGCTTGGACCTAGAGTGGCGACCCTGTGCAGAAGGGAGCAACCCCTGAGACTGCTGAAGGAGCCTCAGGCAGAGGAGCAGACCAGGGATGCCCAGGAGGCTCTACCCCAAGAATAAGGAGATCTGAGCCCTCGGGAGCCTAGACAGAGCAGACAGACCCTGAGTATGAAGACAAAGCTGAGAAGGGGCAGGGCTAACAATGGCAAGCAGAGAACCCCAGAAGAGAAAGATTATCAAGAAGAACTCTAGAACACTCGACAACTTTTACATGGAGAAAATCCAGACAACAGAGGAGGACAAACAAGTAATCATATCCAAACCTTCCCAAAACAATGAAAACTGGTCACAAGCTATTGAAGATTTCAAAACTGAGATGTTGAGGAAGAAGGAAGAGATCTAGCAAGAAAATAACAGTTTAAAAGGCAGAATTTTGCAATTGGAAAGTGAGGCTCAGAAATCAAATGAACTGATAAGCAAATTGAACACCCAAAATGACCAGATCAAAAAGGAAAACCAGTCCCTAAAGGATAGAATTGAGCAATTAGAAGGCAATGATCTCTCAAGACAACAAGAACAAATAAAACAAAGTCAAAAGCCTGATAAAATAGAAGGAAACATAAAATATCTCAATGAGAAAGTGACAGACCAAGAAAACCAGTCTGGAAGAGACAATTTGAGAATCATTGGTCTTCCAGAAAAAGCAGAAATTAATTGAAACTTGGACTCCATACTTAAAGAAATTATTCAGCAAAATTGCCCTGAAGTTCTACAACAAGAGGGCAATATAGACATTGAAAGGATCCATAGATCACCCTCTACACTGGACCCAGAAAAGTCAACACCCAGGAATATAATAGCCAAATTCAAGAGCTTTCAAGTAAAAGAAAAAATCTTACAAGAAGCCAGAAAGAGACAATTCAAATATCAAGGAGCACCAATCAGGATCAGACAGGATCTGGAAGCCTCCACTCTAAAAGACTGCAAGGCTTGGAATATGATATTCAGAAAGGCAAGAGAGCTGGGCTTTCAGCCATGGATCAACTACCCATTGAAACTGACTATATACTTCCAGCGGAAAGTATGGGCATTCAACAAAATTGAAGATTTCCAAGTATTTGCAGAAAAGAGACCAGGACTAAATGGAAAGTTTGATATCCAACCACAAAAATCAAGAGAAACATGAAAAGGTAAATACGAAACAGAGGGGAAAGAAAGAAAACTCATAATTTTTAAAATTTGACTCTTTAAGGGCTTAAATAAGATCTAATCATCTGTATTCCTATGTGGAGAAATGCTATATATAATTCTCTGTAGTGAACTCTATTCACTATTATAATATTCACTATTATAGCAATCAGAAGAATAATTCATAGGGAGAGGACAGAATACTAAATGGTCTAAGATAAAATGGGGGGGTGGGAAAGAGGGTGGGAATAGTAGGGGACACCAAGAGAAATTTGAGTGAATAAGAAAAATAGGATATTCTATTACACACAAAGAGGGCATGGAAAGGGGAGGGGATAAATACTATTATAAGAAGGAGAGGAAGAGAGCATTAAGAGGTAATATTTAAATCTTACTCTCAGTATAATCATCCCGGAGAGGGAAGAGTAGCTTTATTATCCATTGGGATAAAAAACTCTATCTAACCCTACTGAGAAAGTCAGAAGAGATAAACCAAAGGGAGCAGGGGAGAGGGGAGGTCAAAAAAGGGAGGGGAGAAGAAGGGGGAGGGAATTCATTAGGCCTTTAAAAATAAAAAGAGGGGAATAACAATGGAGGGGGTAGAAAGGGAAGTTAATCAAGGGAGGGGATAAGGGATACTGGCTCAAAGCAAACCACTGGTTTAAAAGAAAATAGTGGAAGAAGAAGGAATGGGACTAGGGGAAGATACAAAAATGTCAGTGAATGCACAACTGATAATTGTAACTCTGAATGTGAATGGGATGAACTCGCTCATAAAAGGGAAGCAAATAGCAGAGTGGATCAGAAACCAAAATCCTACCATATGTTTTCTACAAGAAACACATATGAGGCGGGTAGACATACACAAGTTTAAGGGTAAGGGACTGAGCAAAATCTTTTGGGCATCAAATGAGAAAAAGAAGGCAGGAGTGGCTATTATGATTTCTGACAAAGCCAAAGTAAAAATAGGTATGATTAAAAAAGACAGGGAAGGTCATTACATCCTGATTAAAGGCAGTATAAACAAAGAGGAAATAACACTGCTCAATATATATGCACCAAGTGGTATAGCATTCAAATTCATAAAGGAGAAACTGGCAGAGCTCAAGAAGGAAATAGATAGTAAAACCATAATAGTGGGAGATCTAAATATTCCTCTTTCAGATCTAGATAAATCAAACCAAAAAATAAATAAGAAAGAGGTAAGAGAGGTGAATGAAGTCCTAGAAAAATTAGATTTAATTGATATGTGGAGAAAAATAAATAGGGACAAAAAGGAATACACCTTCTTTTTATTTTTTTAGAATATAACTTTTTAAAATTTTTATAAATAACTTATCTGTTACAAAGACAGTTTGCCCATCTAAATCACAAAACCATCAACTCAAGATATCCAAATTAGGTTTTATTAATAAAACAGGTAAAAACTGATTTATCATTCTTCACATAGAACTGCAGATGAAGCTGAAAAAACAAGGCCTAATTTAGAAACAAAATGCATCAAATGCAAGTGCTTTGGTTCTTTTGCCTAATTTCTTGGGATTGTCATATTTATTCCCACCTACAGAATTGCAAAGCCTTCAAAGCCCAGGTCTTTGCATTCACTCAGATTGCTTG
>NW_025393301.1:0-1441 GCF_016433145.1 Gracilinanus agilis
ATAAAACCTTCACAATGAAATGCAGAAAGGCAGAAAATATAAATAAAACTTTTTCAGATCATGATATAATAAAAATTATAATCAATAAGCATTCATAGAAAAGCAAATTAAAACTAAATGGAAAAGAAATAATCTCGTTCTTCAGAATGTGTGGTTAAATGAACAAATCATAGAAACAAACAGTGAGGAGAAAATACATGAAAGTTAATGGGATACAGATAAAGCAGTATTCAGGGAACTAGTTATATAGAGAACAGCAGATTACTCAATTGGGCACACAATTAATAGAAAAAGAACAGATTAAAAATTCCAAATTGAAGACTAAATTTAAAATCCCAAAAATCAAAAGAACAAATTAATAAAATTGAAATTAAAAAAAACTATTGAACTAAAAATATAAGAATAGGAGCAGGTTGTCTGGAGGAAAACAAATAAAATGGGTTACTTTTGGTTAATTTGGTTAAAAAAGTAAAGAAGAGAAACAAATCACAAAATGAAAAGGATGATTTCATCTCTAAAGAAGAGGAAATTAAAGCAAACATCAGAAGCTATATTGCTAAATTATATGACAAAACACACTGACAATCATGGTGAAATGGATCAACATTTACAAAAATATAAGTTTTCAAGATTAACAAAAGAGGAAATAAAATATTTAAATAATCCTATTTCAGAAAATGAATTTAAAAAGCCATCAAGGAACTCCCTAAGAAAAAATTTCCAGGTCCAAATCAATTGACAAGTGAATTCTATCAACTATTTAAAGAACAATTAATCCCAATATTATACAAACTATATGGCAAAATTAGGGGGGAAAGGGTCCTATAAAATTCTTTTCATGAAAGAAAAATATTGCTGATACCAAAACCTGGAACACCAAAAACATAGAGAGGAAATTATAGGCAAGTTTTCCTAATGAATACTGGTGAAAAAAAATCTTAAATAAAATGCTAGCAATGACACTACAGCAATATAACAAAAGGATTATTCGCTATGACCCAGGGCAATTTATACTAATGTGTAATTTGAAATTATTGTAATCCCTGGAAGACTACATCTCTTAGGACTCTCTCTGCTACAACTTCCTTTGGGGGAGGTGTCAGGGAAAGTATAAAAGGGAAAGTTTGGTCCCTTTTCCCTCTCTCCACCCTGAGCTCTGCTCTCTCTGAACTTTGGAGCTGGCTGGGTTCTCTCAAAGTGCAGGCTCTCTTTACCCTGAATGCTGCAGATCTCTCTCTTGGTGCCTTTTTCCCTTTCTTCCTACCTCCTAGTTTTCTAATTAAAATAAAACCTAGCTATTCAAACCTTAAAGTTGCTCTCTGATTATTTATTAGTGTTTCTGGTCAATCCAACACCCATAATCCCCCATGCTAGGGATTGCTACCTTCCTTTCCCTTCCTCTACCTTCCTCTCTCCTTTCTTCCATCCATCCTATCTTCCT
>NW_025393302.1:0-11254 GCF_016433145.1 Gracilinanus agilis
GCTCTACCTACCTCTACCCACCCAAATAGTGTCATGTCAATGGCTACAAAGTAGATATGTGAAGGCTAAGGGACACACTGATGATACAGTAGTGGAATTTGGTGACAGACTCACAAATCACTTTTCCTCTTCCCCTTCTCTTCGAAGTTGGATCATGCTTTGAATTTGGGAGTTTTGGAGAAGATGGAAGGCCCTGGGAGCAAAATTCTAAGCAACTTGCAAGATTCTTCAGGCAATCTAATTAAAAGTCAAATATCTGACCTTCTCTATTTCCTTGGAGCCTTAGCTGGTAAGATGATTAAACATTTGGAAGAATTGAGAGGAATAGGAAGTCTACCAAGGCACTCTCTAGGCCCTTCATTGCCCTAAGATGTGTTTCTTATAACATCATGTTCAATCTAATTTCTAAATCCTTTCTACAGATATTTTTGTCATTTATACACATATATCATTTGTACTCTGGAGGAACATAGTTTGTAAGACATCTCATTCATTCATTTCACCTTCTTTTAATTCTTTTATTCAATAAACAAATATTTATCAAATACCTACCATATCAAGTCTATGGTCTAGGGCATATATACAAGGAGATGACTAAAATATTTCCCTTGCCTTCAGGGAATTTATAATATGATTTTTTAAAGGAGTTGGTTTGTTGACAATCTCTGAAGTCCCTTCCAACTTTGACATTTTAGGAATGATGAAAACATTTATCCTTGTGCATTAGCTCTTGGATTCTTTTCTCACCAACTATACTAGGGTATGGTAGAGTTGAAAACGATGGGGGGAGGGAATTTAAGATTCTTTAAACCCAAAGTATATCACTTAGTGACCTCTTGTTATACTCATTATTCCTAGTTCTGAATGACATACAACATAATCTATTGATCCAATCCTTAGAGAAGAAGATCTTACTTCAACAGCAGAAGCTGGTAAGAAATTGCAGAGAGATCCTGCCATGTGGGGTGGGAGGGAAAAGAGTGTGAAAGAGTAAATGATGAGAGCACAGTTGTGATAGAAAACTCAGAGATGGTAGATTTTTCTAATACTGGGGAATAGGGAAAAGAAAATTCATCTGATGATTTTTAAGGAATCACTTGCTGCTTCTTTTGCCTATCCCTTCAAGAAGAACTGCTTGGTGATAATTTAAATTCTTTCCTCAATAATTTTTTAGCTTCAATGAAAACTAGGTTTCTTGAGAGAAACCATATTGAGAAAGTTGGGGAGAATAATTAGAACTATCCAAAGGGGAAATTAGCTGACTATAGGAGCTGCCTCCACCAGAGGTCTTTAAATATAATATGGATTTCACTTGTTAGGGATCTTGTTGAAGATATTCTTCTACAGAAGTTAGTAGTATGAGATGGTGTCATAAGTCAGTTCCAGCACTAAGGTTTTCTTATATATTTTCTGTTACTTCTTGTCTTCAATAGGAAAAGTGACTCTCAGCATCTCACCTCTTGAGGGAATAAGTATATATTAACAAACTTCAACTATGGAGACTAGATTATAAATCATTATTAAAATGGTAGAGAAAGAGTAGTGTCAAATGATCTGGGTATGGGTCAGTGCTATGCAAAGAAGAACAAAGGAGTTGGAATTTAAGTATAATTTACTATTGTAAATCTCAGTTCCCTTATTTTCCTACCTAATTTTCCATTGTAAATTGGATAGGAAATGGTTAAAAGAGGAGGATAATAAAATAAAATAGGAGTATTGACCTTCATTTGTCAGTCATGTCCAGCTCTTTGTGACCCCATTTAAACTTTTATTGGCAAAGACAGTTTTCCATTTCCTTCTCCAGCTCATTTTCCAGAAGAAAAAACTGAAGCAAACAAAATTAAGTGATTTGCCCAAAAGTATTCAGTCGGATTTAAACTCAGGGTCTCCTGAACCCAAGCCTGAGACCCTATGCACCATACCACTTAGCTTCCTTTAAAGTTAAACTACATCTAACAAAAATACCAATAATGTCAATGGTGTGTACTCACTCATAAAATTGAGAGTGAAGACAGGATATCTCCCCCGGTCCTTGAAAAAAAGCACCTACACATCTTTCTCTACCCAGAGTCAATTCATTCTAATCCTGTTTATTCTAGGTGAAAAGCATTCTAAAGGATAACTTCTATCAGCCACAGGGAAATCCCTTCTTCCTCCAGTCAGAACGCCTCTCCCAGCTCCATGGCGAAGATCTGGGCATTACCCTGATATTGGTGGAAGAGTGTGGTCTGAATCTTCCAAAAGATGACCAAGAGGTTACTTGGGAGCCAGATGCACGAAATCCTCTGTGTGCACTATATGGTGCAGTTTCATGTTTGTTGTTACTGACTAAATAATATCCTCCTTAGAGCGGCTGAGTTCCCTGGCTTTATCTGACAAGAGAGGAAGATGATTTTGATAGCAATCACATACAAGAATGAACCATCCAACATTAATATTGGTCTAATTTTGATTCACAGCTATACCCATATGTTCAAGCTTAGATTTAGTCACTTTGTTATATTTTATTATTAGTTGTCTCATAAATAATATGTGTAATTAGTCAGTAGAGGTGTTGGGGCTTATAGAACCATTCATATTCATATTCATATTCATATTCATTCCTCTGCCCTATTTGAGACCACCAACATGTATTTTTAAACATAAATGTGGCCAAAAATAATTTGATTTAGGTGGCAGCTAGGTGGCTCAGTGGACTGAAATCCAGGCCTAGAGATGGGAGAACATAGGTTTAAATCTGACTTCAGACACTTCCTAGCTGTGCTACCCTGAGCAAGTCTTTGCTTAGCCCTTGCTTAGCCCTTCCACGCTTCTACTTTGGAACACACTATTGATTCTAAGATAGAAGGTTAGGGTTTCAAAAAATGTCATTTGATTTAAGGATCACCCCTGGAAATAGTCCAATGGACCCTAAAATACATTAGATTATAGGAGTTATTCAGCCTGCAGGGTGATTCAAGACTGAGGCTAAACCCACCATGGTCCAGACTCAGGGGAGTTGGGTGAGAGCAGAGGTAAAACCAGGCCTGAGACTTTAAAACTAGATAACAAGGAGAATTTTAATTCATTCTTTAACAATGAATGTAAGACACTTTTCTTCAGTGTAGCTCACCTCCTGGAATTCAGAGGTTGCCCAGGTCCTGGTTCTTCCTCTGGTGCAGGTGGTCAGCATGCTCTTTTCCTTGTGCAGTTTTGCCCCCTTATAATGTGGGAATCCCTTTTCTCTGCCTATCTTTTACACTGTGGTCAGTGGGAGAGCCCCTTTGCTCATCCTTCTTTGACTTCTGCAGGATGCTTTTTAATGACTGAGATGCTTTTTAATGACTGGTTTGAAAGGAAATGCAAAGGAGCTTTAGGATTTCACTGATACTATGCAACCATCTAGGCTCTGACTTCCTAGAAAAATTATTTTTAAAAGTTAAATTGTCTAATTAAACCATAACGGATCCTATAAACTTAGTCTTCTTTTATTTTTAATTACAAAGAAGTTTCTAAAAACTTCAAATTTTATTATTTTAAGATTTTATTTTAACATGAGATGGTTATGCTTAAATTGCTCCTCCCAAAGATTTATAGTGCTATTTATATCTTATTAAATATGAATCATCATAGAATTCTTATTATAGTTGGAGTGTAGGGGGAGGGAAATCTAGCCAGTACTTAAAGTGTTTCAAACATGACTAATTTTAAACTTATGCCTCTTACACTCTGCATAAACTAGGCTTGATGTTGAAAAAATCAGTGGTATTGTCTGTTGGTAAATTTTTATTCTGTGAAATGGTTTGGAAAGTGAATTTAAAAATTCACTAGCAAAAGACAATTCTACAGATTCCAAACTCTAAAAATATATTTAAAGAAAATCAAAAATAGATATACCCACAAAAAAAACCCTTAGCAGTTTAAAACTTTTTCAAAGTTGATTCCATATTCAGTAACCATATACCAAGTAACTAATATGTTCAAGACACTGTACTGAGTACTGGGGAAGAAACATAGTGGAACAGTATTAATTAATTAATTTATTTATTTATTTATTCTGGATTCCTGACTTCAAGGAATTTATGAATTCTTACAGAAGATGAATAACAAAAGAAAACCAGAAAGCGACTAACCCAATTCAATAAATATTTATTAAAAGCCTACTATGTGAGTAACCCTGTACTAAGCAAAGGAGAAAATATAAACTTAAATAAGAAATAATTATTGCCTTCATGCAACATGTAGCAGGATAAAACCTATACACACATTATTATAATACAAAAATAATGCACAGTAACTGCATAAGACAAAATGCTTAATGAAATCTATTGAGTGGGTGTAGAGAGCTGTAAACAAACAATTTGATCTGTAATTCATATCAGATCCAACTATAATTCATGATTATAACCAATTTATAACTTCTTTCATTATTCAAAGTTTTCCTGTGTAATAAATCATGTTATTTTGAAGAGAAGGGGGATGTGTCAGGAGCTATTAAGAGAAATTAGAATCTCAAGTAGATATTTTTATCTGGATCCCCTCAAAAGATCAACACAGACCGGCAGAGCCGTGTATTGGCTTTTCTTCCTATCAGGTTTGAGACGGAGCGGGCTAAGATAAAAATCTGAGATTCCTCTTTTGATTCCTTTCATAATTCTCACCTTCCTTTAAAATACATTATAGTAAAAAGCTTTGGGCTCTCAGGAATCCAGCAGGAGGGGGCTAACACTGTTCCCCTTTGACAGAGAGGGCAGCTGCCTAGTACGGCCAAGGTTGAACCATTGGCAAGGCAATTTGCCCAGAATTAAAGTAAAATAATGAGGCTCAAAAAAATTGTTTAATACCATCAAAGCTGAGAACTTCAGGGGCTTTCCGGCCTAACGAGATGTCACAGGCTCCACTTAAAGATAACACATATAGTTGATAGTTTAGCATAAGTTTTTTATCTACACCTAGAGGCTTCTAAGACTTTTGTTTTGATTATAGTGAAAATACTGCTCTCTGTAACTGTGGGAAACTTTCTTGGACTTTTGGGGATGATGAAGGCTTGAAAAAAAGCTCACATACATCTTTCTCTACCCAGAGTCAATTCATTCTAATCCTGTTTATTCTAGGTGAAAAGCATTCTAAAGAATAACTTCTATCAGCCACAAGGAAATCCCTTCTTCCTCCATTCAGAACATCTTTTCTAGCTCCATGGCAAAGATCTGGGCATTACCCTGATATTGGTGGAAGAGTGTGGTCTGAATCTTCCAAAGGATGACCAAGAGGTCACTTGGGAGCCAGATGCACGAAATCCTCTGTGTGCACTATATGGTGCGCTTTCATGTTTGTTGTTACTGATTAAATAATATCCTCCTTAGTGTTGATGAGTTCCCCCACTTCATGTGACAACAGAGAAAGAAGAATTTGATAGCAATCATATACAAGAATGAACCATCCAACATTAATATTGGTCTAATTATGATTGAGCATAGTCCACAGCTGTACCCATAGATTCAAGCTTAGATTTAGTCACTTTGCTATATTTTATTATTGGTTGGCTCATAAATAATATGTGTAATTAGTCACTAGAGATGATGGGGTTTCTGGAACCAGTCATATTCATATTCATATTGTCGCAGAAATTTACCCACCACCTCAATTTATACAATTTAGATAAATAAAGTCAAAAGCCAAATTTCTCCAAGTCAAGCTAGAATTTTAGAGTTTATTAAAAGAGGGCCAAGTCCTCCATATAAACCTGGACACTGCGGGCCAGTTACAGAGTTAGAAACCAGCAGTCGGCAAAGGCTCAGCAGCAGAGACCCGGTTTTTATACCAAGACAATGACAAAGTGAATATTTCCAAACAAGGATGATGATTTTATCACAAGACGCAGCATCAGGTTGGCTCTTTTGGAAACTGTTACAAAGCTGATTGGCTAGTTTATTAAGGGAAAACCCATATTAGTCTCAAGGTCAAATCACAAGACAATACCCTTATTAAGAAATACTGATGACCATTATTTCAGGGCTCATCTGATCTGTTGGGCAGATGGTTATTTCCAAATAGGAGAGGGGGAGCATTTCTTACACCATATCCGGACATGATGCAGCATTCCAGGACCTGGAACTCATATGGTCAGCATCTTATGATAGAAGGGAAATAGGACTTAGGGAGGGGTTGGAAACTCCCTTAGAAGCAGTTTTATGCTTTATTTAGAGATCCTTATAAAATCATGAATTCTACTCATTGTAATTAAGATTATAATGGAATTATACTAATCTCTTTAGAATCACAATATTGATTAGGATTAAACTTATCACTATACTTTAAAATCACAATCCTGACTAGGTTTAAACTTATCATTATCACATAAATCAAATCAAGTATAAGGGGGTAGGGGTCTTTCTTCCCAACAATATTCATATTCATATTCATTCCTGTATCCTATTTGAGACCACCATCATGTATTTTTAAACATAAATATGGCCAAAAGTAATTTGATTTAGGTGGCAGTTAGGTGGTTCAGTGGACTGAAATCCAGGCCTAGAGAGATGGGAGAACATAGATTTAAATCTGGCTTCAGACTTTTGGTCAAGGTCTAGTATAGGGGCCTGACAGATTTGGGGAAAGGAGCCTCATGTTGGGAACTTGTGTATATTGCCTGTTTGCTGCCTAATGGGTTGGCACTTCTTATCCCATCATTGAAGTGCTCTCTTTCATGAAGAGAATAAATAACTGCCTCTTTTTACTTCTGCCTTCTGATTCAAGGTTTTGTTTATTTGAGTGAGTGGGACACTTGTCATCATTTTTCATCTCACATAAAGGTAATTTTTTTGGAACTAAAATATAAGGCTTTATACATTATCTCTCTTAAATTAAATTTTCTTATATTTGACCCAATGTTACAGTCTGTCAAGATTTCTTTTAGATTCTGACTCTGCTGTCAAATGTTGCCAGCGTTATGATGATATCTGAACTTTGTTCAAACCAATAATAAAAGTTTTAAACAGCACAGGGTCAATCAAGCATTGAAAAATAAAACACTTCCTCAAGAACTCCTTCCAGTCTGAGAACTTAATGACAACTTTTTTTATAACCCTTAACTTCTGTGTATTGGCTCCTAGGTGGAAGAGTGGTAAGGGTGGGAAATGGGGGTCAAGTGACTTGCCTAGGGTCACACAGCTAGAAAGTGTCTGAGGCCGTATTTGAACCTAGGATTAATGACAACTTTTTAAATTAGTGGGTTCCAAAAATGTCTAGCCCACATCTCTCCAAATTTTCTGTAGTAGCATAAAAATGTTATATCTGCAGCATTTCCATAATCTATCAATCTTGTACCTATAATCTGGTAATAAAAAGGAAATGAGGTCAATCTGCAATGATCCTTTTGAATTTTTGACCTTGTACTTAGTTTCCTTTTTCTAGATACTCACACCAGAGCTCACCAACCTGTGGTTCCAGACTTCATTCTCTTTCCTTTATGGAAAATCCTACACTTCCTCTACTGTTAAAGGGATTTTCTTAATCTCTCCCTCTGTCTCCTTAAGAGGCTAGAGAGCAGGATTTCTAAATAGATTAGAACTGACAGGAGTCAGTGAGCCAGAGCTGAAGATTCAGTTACCAGGGAGACCAGGACTGAGGAGAGGAAGTGACCAGTCCTTTGACAGGAAGTTGGCGGAACAGTTGGTCAGTGAGGGGATAAAGGAAGCAGTTGCTGACAGTTGGGGTCTTTTGCCTCTGGGATCTCTAGAGAGCAGGAAGTCTGTCTCTGAGGAAAGGGGCTACTGGCACTTGGCTACTGACATTTGGGCTGCTAAAGAAATTGATTGAAGGAGTGAGTGGTGGCTGTCTATTATTGTAAGGAGTTAGGTAGTTAGGGAATAATTTATAGATACAGTAGAGTAGATTAGATCTAGTGTGCAAGGAAGAAGAATCTGGCCTGAGAAGACAGTTAGAGATAGTTTTAGGATATTTTAGGTAGTTATTAGGAATTTTAGGTATATTTATAGGGTATAAGATTAATAATATCTCTTATCTCTTTTCTATCTTTCAATCTATACTTCTTTCTCTAATTAAACAAAGTTCCTGTTAAACTACTCTCTTCCTTAATTTAACTCTTACACTACCAATGTCAATTTTTCAGTTTCTGAGAATGAATAGGATGACACTTTCATGGTTGTCAACTCCCTATTAGCCATTTTTATCATGTCCTTTTATAGTCCAAAGATGTACTCTTTGGAATGTATGACACTGATGATGATGATGACTAGCACTGCAATGACAATGATGATAGCTACTAATTGTATAGGATTTTAATATTTGTTAAATGCTTTATAAATATTATCTCATTTAACATAATGTTGTGAGCTAAGCACTCCAATTTTCAAATAAGAGCAGAGAAGTCCTTTCTTCTTTGTCCTGAGTTATGATCATCCCATCCACCTCAAGGAATAGTTGTACCTGTCTTTTCTTTGGATTTATCTTTTGCCCAATATAATTAAAAATGTTTTCTTAAGGCATATTTTACACCTTCAGCTCATTCCAGGCTGATCACTCCAGATACTAATTCTTAGAGCAACGTTTTCATCTATCACCTATGCTTGCTTCCATCTTTTGCTTGTACCATTCTGTTTGTATCTCATCCTACCAAGTTTCAGGAAAACTACATGGTCAAATTTGGCCCCTTTGGGGCTAAATCATATGAAGATATGGTTTTTTATTATTGGTTCCTTTTCTAAATTTTTTTGTCAATAAATTCCTGGGTTCTTCTACTTCTAAATTTATAAATCTCCATGCTCTGTGTTATCTGTTTTGGTGGTTAAATGAGCAATTTTCTCCTTCCTTCCTTTCATTTTAAAACTTTCTGATTAGATTTATAAAATTTCAAGAAAATATTCTCATCAGCCCTTGTTAGGCTTATTCCATCCAAGGTTTATACTTAATATCATAGTCTAGAAATTCAACTTCTAATCTTAGAATATCTTTCAGCTTTTCACATCACAAACCTTCCTTTCCCTTTTGTATTTCTGGTCTTCAATGAACAGAAATGATGAGATCACTAACTGTGCCCCTGAGCTTTTCAATGTTCTTGCTCAAGACTGAAAATTTGAGTCATGCTTTATTGATTCCTTCTGAGAACTTCATTTATGCCCATGTACAAAACAAAAAATCAATTAGACAAAGCAGAAATCACTCCAGTCAGCAAGCAATTGGGAGGACTTTGTTATGTCTTGGATAAATGATCCAGGAAGACAGTATACCCCTCTATTATTGTTAAGAATTTGTCAAATAGTTAAATCAATATACCTTAGAGGAGAGCCACATACAACTCTCTTTCTCTTCTTCCTTACTGGATGACCTCTCTGCTCGAAGCATTTAGAGATACTAGTCATCACATGAGAGCAGATGAATTGGATGATGATAAAGAAGTAGCTCCCACATGGGAGCCTCTTCCCTACAAAGTGTTAAAAGAAATTAAGACAGCTTGTGCTTCATATGGTCCTGCTTCTCCATTCCCTTTAACTTTGGTAGAGACTTTAGGGGAGATTTGGATGACCCCCTTTGATTGGATTCAGACCTCAAGATATTCCCTTTACAGAGGGGACTACCTTTTTTTGGAAATCAGAATTTGATGAATTGGCAAAACAGAAGGCAACCATTAACAAGAAACCGGGCATCAGAGTTATTAAAGAAATTTTACTTGGAAAAGATGAATGGGAATTACATGCTGATCAAATTAATGTACCTAGAGAAGCTCTAATTCAATGTATGAAGTGTGCCTTAGAGGTATGGAAAAGAATCCGAGTAACTAAGAAACTGTCCACAGGTTTGGCTAAGATTAGACAAGGCCCAGAGGAAATATATACAGATTTTATAAAAAGATTAAGTCAGAAGGTAAAAAAATATACAAATAATGAATATTCAACTCAGATAATAGTCAGAAAGTATGCCTACAACAATGCCAATAATGTGTGTCAGAGCATGCTTTGAAATGTTAAAGAATCTAGGACTATTAATGACTATGTGAAAGCTTGTGAGAACTTTACTCCAGCATATATGCAGGGTATAGCCATCACGGCAGCCCTGAAAGGAAAAACATATTCTGAAATGATTTAGGGCTCAAAGGCTGTAAAAAGCTCTTGTTCCAATGCCCCTAACTCTTTGTGTCCCAGATGTGAGAAAGGTTACCACTGGAAGAAAAATTGTAATTCCAAATTCCATTGAAATGGTTACAGATTACCTGATAAGAGATTTCAGGGAAGATGGGAAGGAGGCCAACCACTGGCCCCACCAATGACTAAATTTAATCCAAGAATTCATCCTAGCTTAGCCAGTTCCTTGCTAGAATTAACTGTTTTTCTGAATAATAAACTTTCTTTTTTCTCTAGATTTCTTAAGATGTGATTTATTGATCGGTAGATAGGATGTCTTATATTTGTTAGAGTATACATGAAATGTCCGGGAAATGTGTCCTTGATTAGTCTGTGTGCCTATATGTTGTGTTTATGTGTCTATGATCTGTTTGTAATTTAAGTGTTATGGTTTTGTTTGTCTGTGATCACAATGGAATTTTGGAGAAAATAAATCTCTCTCTTCTTCATTCATTCCAGAGGAATGAGAAAGACAGATAGAGGAGTTTGAAAAATTCAGAAAAATAACAACTCTAATGAATTTCTGACTGTTTTAAACTCTAAAAGAATTTAATTAATTAAAAGAAATCATATTCTCTGCTCTCATTAAGGTGAAAATTAACAAGATAATTTGTCTACATTTCTTCTTCCATTTCTTACTGGCCATAAGAAAGGGAACAACGAAATCATAAGACAATAATGGGGAACACATTTGATCCCACCACCAAATTCTATTTACAGGTTAAATACTGAGGCATATATGTTTAATCAAAATTACCAAGGATTCTAAATGCAATCTAAGAAAAAACTTATTCAGACAGAAAAAGAAATGATTCTGAATTATGTACTGAAGTACAGAAGTGCAATTTAAAACTTTCTTAGCTGATCAGAACCATCAGTTTTGAATAGGTAATGACGGTGTAGTATAAATTTATTGACTACCAGTTAGAAAATGGAATTTCAATTAATTTCAAATGTGCACAAAATTTATATTGGAAAAGTTATCTATTAAGACTTGCAATGTGTAAAATATGGATATAGTGAAGTTTAAATTAATATTCATTTGGAAGTGATAAATTATCAAGATTTTAAAATAATCAGGCAAATTTTATAAATTCAGTAACTAAAGAGTTAAAGAGCACAAGCACTTGAGAAGC
>NW_025393303.1:0-2832 GCF_016433145.1 Gracilinanus agilis
CATTTCATAATTACATGACCCACCTTTTAACAAAAATAACATGTTGGATGCGAGTTCCGGTTAAGATGGCGGCAGAGTAAGGAGCAGCTGCTCGATCTCTCCTGACCAAAGCATACAGGACCCCTCATGGGGAAATAAAAACGAGACCAGAAGAACGAAGGAACCCCACAACAGAGCGCAGCATTGAAGGTACGCAGAATCGGGGCATTTCCACGCTATAAAGGGGTGAAACAGCTCTCACTAAAATGCGAGAGGAAGAAGCCCCTCCCCCACCTCCCCACACCACACACCTAGCACAACGCCAACGCACAAGAGTGAAAACAGGACTGGGGCAACCAGATAATCACTGGCAACCCCAGGGCTTGTACCTGTGTGCTGCAAGACGAGTGACCCCAAGTGGCTGGGGGCGCACACGGACTTTCCCCGAGTGTCCAACTGGGTGAAGGAACCGCCTCAGGCCTGGACAAAGGCCTCTAAAACACCACCTTTCCCAAGTGCTGAAGGCATCGCCTCAGGTGCGAATAAAGATCTCCAGCCCAAGGCCTTTCACTACCTTCTGCTGGGGTGAAGGCAGTGCCCTAAGAGCATCTGCACAGGCAAAGGCAGTGCCCTAGGCTTGAATAACTATCTCCAGCCCAGGCTTGGACCTCCAGTGAGGAACCGGTGTGGACCAGAGAGCAGCAGTGGAAGCAGCCCCAAAGACTGCTGAAGGAACCTCAGGCAGAGGGGCAGACCGGGAACTACCAGGAGGCCTGACCCCGAGGACAAGGAGACCAGAGCCCCCGGGAGCTTGCAAGGCGCAGGCAGACCCTGAGTGCAAAGACAAAGCTGAAAAGGGGCGGGGCTAACAATGGCCAGCAATAAGGAAGTCCAGAAGAAAAAGACTATCAAGAGAAACTCTGGAACACTGGACAACTTCTACACAGAGAAAATCCAGATAATAGAGGAGGGAAAACAAAAATCCAAACCTCCCCAAAAGAATGAAAGCTGGTCACAAGCTATGGAAGAGTTTAAAAATGAAATGCTGAGGAAGATGGAAGAAATCTGGCAAGAAAATAACAGTTTAAAAGGCAGAATTTCTCAATTGGAAAGTGAGACAAGTCAACTGAAGACCAAAAATGACCAGATTGAAAAGGAAAACCAAAAGATTATAGCCGAAAACCAAAACATTAAAGCCGAAAACCAGTCCTTAAAGGCTAGAATCGAACATTTAGAAACCAATGATCTCTCAAGACAACAAGAACAAATAAAACAAAGTCAAAAGACTGATAAAATAGAAGGAAACATGAAATATCTCAATGAGAAAGTGACAGACCAAGAAAACCGGTCTAGAAGAGACAATTTGAGAATCATTGGTCTTCCAGAAAAGACAGAAATTAATAGAAACCTGGACTCCATACTTAAAGAAATTATTCAGCAAAATTGCCCTGAAGTTCTACAACAAGAGGGCAATATAGACATTGAAAGGATCCATAGATCACCCTCTACACTGGACCCAGAAAAGACAACACCTAGAAATATAATAGCGAAATTGAAGAGCTTTCAAGTTAAAGAAAAAATCTTACAAGAAGCCAGAAAGAGACAATTCAAATATCAAGGAGCACCAATAAGG
The DNA here is from genome assembly GCF_016433145.1 of Gracilinanus agilis. Classification (NCBI taxonomy): domain Eukaryota; kingdom Metazoa; phylum Chordata; class Mammalia; order Didelphimorphia; family Didelphidae; genus Gracilinanus; species Gracilinanus agilis. The sequence goes on from NW_025393303.1 coordinate 1,613, forward strand.
ATCACACAGGATCTGGCAGCCTCAACACTAAAAGACCGCAAGGCTTGGAATACAATAGTCAGAAAGGCAAAAGAGCTGGGCCTTCAGCCACGAATCAACTACCCAGCGAAACTAACCATATACTTTCAGGGGAAAGTATGGGCATTCAACAAAATTGAAGAATTCCAAGTTTTTGCACAAAAGAGACCGGAACTAAATGAAAAGTTTGACACTCAACCACAAATATCAAGAGAAAGATGAAAAGGTAAATAAGAAACAGAGGGAAAAGAAAGAAAACTCATAGTCTTTTAAGCTTGACTCTTTAAGGACATAAATAAGATCTAATTATCTGTATTACTAGGTGGAGAAATGCTATGTATAATTCTCTGTAGTGAACTCTATACACTATTATAATATTCACTATTATAGCAACCAGAAGAATAATTCATAGGGAGAGGACAGGATACTAAATGGTCTAAGAAGACATGGGGGGTATACTATACTATACTATAAAGCAGCAGTCATTTAATCAATATGGTACTGGCTAAGAGAAAGAAGGGAGGATCAGTGGAATAGACTCGGGGTTAATGATGTCAGCAAGACAGTGTATGATAAACCCAAAGAGCCCAACTTCTGGGACATGAATCCACTATTTGACAAAAACTGCTGGGAAATTTGGAAAACAATATGGGAGAGATTAGGTTTAGATCAACATCTCACACTCTACACCAAGATAAATTCAGAATGGGTTAATAACTTGAATATAAAGAGGGAAACTATAAATAAGTTAAGTGAACACAAAATAGTATACCTGTCAGATCTGTGGGAAAGGAAAGATTTCAAAACCAAGCAAGAATTAGAGAAAATTACAAAATGTAAATTTAATGGTTTTGATTATATTAAGCTAAAAAGCTTTTGTACAAACAAAAACAATGTAGTCAAAATCAGAAGGGAAACAACAAATTGGGAAAAAATCTTTATAACAAAAAACTCTGACAGGGGTCTAATTACTCAAATATACGAGGAGTTAAAGCAATTGTATAAAAAATCAAACCGGGGCAGCTGGGTAGCTCAGTGGATTGAGAGCCAGGCCTAGAGACTGGAGGTCCTAGGTTCAAATCCGGCCTCAGACACTTCCCAGCTGTGTGACCCTGGGCAAGTCACTTGACTCCCATTGCCTACCCTTACCAATCTTCCACCTATAAGTCAATACACAGAAGTTAAGGGTTTAAAATTAAAAA
>NW_025393303.1:2908-4778 GCF_016433145.1 Gracilinanus agilis
AGGGGATGTGGCAAAATTGGGACATTAATGCATTGCTGGTGGAGTTGTGAAATGATCCAACCATTCTGGCTGGCAATTTGGAACTATGCCCAAAGGGCTATAAAAGACTGCCTGCCCTTTGATCCAGCCATACCATTGCTGGGTTTGTACCCCAAAGAGATCATAGATAAACAGACTTGTACGAAAATATTTATAGCTGCGCTTTTTGTAGTGGCAAAAAACTGGAAAATGAGGGGATGTCCTTCAATTGGAGAATGGCTGAACAAATTGTGGTATATGCGGGTGATGGAATACTATTGTGCTAAAAGGAATAATAAACTGGAGGAATTCCATGCAATTTGGAGAGACCTCCAGGAAGTGATGCAGAGCGAAAGGAGCAGAGCCAGAAGAACATTGTACACAGAGACTGATATACTATGGTAAAATCGAATGTAATGGGCTCCTGTACCAGCAGCACTGCAATGACACAAGACAGCTCTGAGGGATTAATGGTAAAGATGCTACCCACATCCAGAGGAAGGACTGCAGGAGAGGAAACATATAAGATAAACAATTGCTTGAATGTATGGGCTGAGGCGAACATGAATGGGAAATAGACCCTGAACAAGGACACATGTTACAACCAGTGGAAATGTGCGTTGGCCATGGGTGGGGGGAGAGCGGGGCTGAAGGGGAAAGCAGGGGCATAAAGTATGTAAACAGGTTAAAAACGAATATTAATAAATGTCTAATAAAAAAAATAACATGTTGGTGGTTGCTTTGTGGATTCCTTATAAGAGGGCCATGACTTCTCCGTTTTGCAGTTGCTTTTTCAAGTTTTCCAGTTAATGTATGTCTATTCTTTTCTCTAATCTTTCCACTAAGTCAGTGTTCTATTTATCTTTCTTTTTGTGTCCATCAAAAATGTAAACTGCCACTCTCTATAATCCCTCAAGAGCCATACTTGCCCAGTTTGGACAGTTAGTCATAAAATAGTTCTTAACCACTTTACAATTGTTTTTTAAAAATTGTCTCTTGATTTGTCTAACATTTCTCTCCCTAGAAAGATCTAGGTCTACATATCTGCTTCCAAGCTCAATAAACCTATCTAGAAACTGAAAGGGGTTTTCATCATCTTTCTGCTTTAGAAGTTCAAACTTATTCCACATACCAGGTCTGTCAGAGCAAGCCCTCATTGCTTTTAGTCATGCGTTCCTAGCCTGACATAGTTGTAAGCCATCTTCCTCTGAATTTGGGTCCCATTTAGGATCTTCATTTGGCCAATGAAATGCTCCCTTTCCCTGGGCCTGATTAACAACAGAAAGAATCTTAATTCTTTCTCTTTCCTTTAGCAGGGTGTGGAACAAACTTTCCAAATCAAGGTACCTGGGATTATAAGTGTGGTAAATACCTTCAAACATTTTTATGGCCACAATGGGCTAATCTTCAAAGGAAGGAATTTTTCTTTGAATCTCTCAATGTCTTGTTGAGAGAAAGGTGTATGATGTTTGATGCTTACTAAGTTCCCTCATTTCTTATAAGTGGGAACACCCCTTGGGGGAATAGACCTTTATTTGAATTGCCTGTGATTACTTGCTTGGTTTGTTGTTTGGGTTGTAGTGGAGTGGGTGGGGGAAGGGAGGAGTGGTAGGGGCAGGAGAGAAGTGGGTCAGGGCAGAGAAGGGTGGCCTGGGGCAGGGGAGGGAGAGGCAGGGCAACATGAAATTGACCAGGGGCTAGGGCAGGGAGGAGGCAATCAGGGAGTGTAAGGGTAGGAAAAAGGGGGGCAGGGGCTTGGCTAGTATGGAAAAGGGAGGGGTCAGGGGAGGAGGGTGGAGAAATTGAGCCAGATGGAGGAAAGTATGGGTTTGGACAGTGGGCAGAGAAATGC
>NW_025393304.1:0-3547 GCF_016433145.1 Gracilinanus agilis
ACAAAAATTCATTTTAACAAAACAAATGTATTTAACCCCCACAAAGTTCAATTTTGCATAATAAATTGTCAACTCATGATCTCTCAGAGAGGTCTCTGTAGGAATCTCCATGGTAACCCCTACAAAGTATTCCTCCTCTGGATTCTGGGAGGCAGTAAATTTCTTAACCTAAAAATAACTTGAACTTTTCACATGAAATAAAAAACACATTCCCCACTGAGGAGGATATAAAGAAACATTGAAATCACACAGGGATATATGGCTGAGGTATGAGGCATATGGATCATTACCAATTAAAAATTATCAAAAAATCACAAAAATCCAAATATCTACTAGATGAAATCCAAAATATCCAACTCCAAAACTTATATGTAAAAATTCTAAGAAAAGGAAAATAAAATTATAATAGGTCCTTGAAGCAAGTAATTTATGTCCTATAAGTCTGTAGCAGCAATCATGCACTTACCCAGTTAGCAGCCAGTACCAGTCAACCAGCGCAGTATGAAAGATGGGAAAAGGGACTAGATTTTATTCTTTGGTCTGATCTTTCATCATCTCTCAGAGATAGGGGAACCAGAACAGCCAATTGTTAGGTACTTGATAGGAAGTATTTCACAAAGAATGTAGTCCAAGGGGTCCTATCTCTTAATATATGTCGAGCAACACAACCTTCAGTTCAAATACTTAAGCATTGGTGCAGAATTTTATCAACCTAACTGTATTGGTTTCTTTTTTTTTGATCTGTTGCTCTTTTGGCACTCTTCAGAGTAAGTCTCTGTTTCTTTGGCACTGTGCAGGTGACGTATATGCTCTTTTTTAATCCCATTTCCTTGAATCAGACATATTAATAAAGCAAAGTCTCATAATAGTTAAAGAGTCAATGGCAATTTCAACAGTCTAAGGCTTTTGGGCAGGCAGTTTTATTTAGGGCTAATGGACATACTAAAGCTACACTAGGGTAAAATAAAAAAATTCTCTTGTAATATTGATGACATGTGCTTTGGAAAACTCAAATTGCATATGCAATTATAAAAAGTGTTCCAAANATTGCTTGGTCTCCTCATTGCCTCTTTTAATATCTTCAATTTCTTTTTCTTCTCTAATTGCCACTGCTAGTGTTTCAAGTACAATGTTAAATAATAGAGATGATAATGGGCAGTTTTGCTTTACTCCTGATCTCATTGGGAATATTTCAAATTTATCTCCATTGCAGATGATGCTTGTTAATTTTTTTAGGTATATACTGTTTATTATTTTGAAGGTCTCTTCTATTACTATACTTTCTAGTGATTTCAATAGGAATGGGTGTTATATCTTGTCAAAGGCTTTTTCAGCATCTATTGAGATAATCTTGTGATTTTTGTTGGTTTCCTTGTTGTTATGGTTAATTTTGTGAACGGTTTTCCTAATGTTGAATCATCTTTGCATTTCTGGCATAAATCCCACCTTATCATAATGAATAACCCTCATGATCACTTGCAGAAGTCTTTTGCTAGTATTCTGTTTAAGATTTTTGCATCTATGTTCATTAGGGAGATTGGTCTATAGTGTTCTTTCTCTGTTTTTGATCTACCTGGCTTTGGGATCAGTATCATATTTGTGTCATCCATCTCACCTAGATCACTATATTTATTACCATATAATTGGGCAAAATAGTTTTTAATGATTGCCTTAATTTTCTCTTCATTAGAGGTGAGGTGTCCCTTTTCATCTTTGATACTATTCATTTGGTTTTCTTCTTTCTTCTTTTATTAGATTGACCAGTAGTTTGTCAATTTTATTTGTTTTTTCAGAGTACCAGATTCTAGTCTTACTTATTAATTCAATTGTTCTTTTACTTTCCATTTTATTAATTTCTCCTTTAATTTTTAGGATATCTAATTTAGTTCTTCTCTAGGGTTTTTAATTTTTTCTCTTTCTAGTTTGTTTATTTGCATGCCCAACTCATTGATCTCTGCCCTCACTAAATTGTTAATATATACAGTCTAAAATATAAATTTCCCCCTTAGTACTACTATGGCTGCATCCCACAGATTTTGGTAGGATGTCTCATCACTGTAATTCTTTTCCATGAAATTATTAGTTGTTTCTATGAATTGTTCTTTAACTGATTTTTGAAAATTATATTATTTAATTTTCTATTAATTTTTGATTTGCCTATCCCTGCACACTTACTAATTATTATATTTATTGCATTATTGTCAGAATAGTTTGATTTTATTATTTCTGCTCTTTTGTATTTGTTTGCCATGTTTCTGTGCCCTGGTACATGGCCAATCTTTCAGAATGTTCCATGTGTTGCTGAATATAAGGTATATTCCTTTTTTGTCCCTATTTATTTTTCTCCACATATCTATTAACTCTAATATTTCTAGAATTTAATTCACATATCTTACTTCTTTCTTATTTATTTTTTGTTTTGATTTATCTAGATCTGATAGAGGAAGATTCAGGTCTCCCACTAGTATAGTTTTACTATCTATTTCCTCCGTGAGGTCTGCCAGTTTTTCCTTGGTGCCACCTTCTATTCCCCCATTTTTGGCATATTGTCTTAGACTATTTAGTACCCCGACCTCTCCCTATGCATAATTCTTCTAATTAGTATAATATTGAATAGAAGAGTTAAACATAACATTTTCTCATATAAAAATACAAATAATTTGACCTTATTGAAGCCCTAAAAGAATCAAATTTTTATAAAAGCTTTCTTTCCTCTCTCTTTATTATTTACCTTTTCATATTTCTTTTGATTTTTGTGGTTGGATATCAAACTTTACTCTTAGCTCTGGTTTTTTCTTTACCAATACTTGGAAAATTTCTATTTTGTTGGATGCTCATATTTTCTTCTGGAAGTTTTGGTGGTTAGGTTATCTTTGGTTGTACACCCCATTTTCTTGCCTTTCTGAATATCATATTCCAAGTCTTGGTGTCTTTTACTGTGGAGGCTGCCATATCCTGTGTAATCTTGACTGGTGCTCCTTGATATCTGAATTGTCTCTTTCTAGCTTCTTGTAATATTTTTTCCTTAACTTGGAAACTCTTGAGTTTGGCAATTACATTCCTGGGGTTTTCTTTTGAGGATTTAATGTAGAGCATGATCTATAGACTCTTTCAATGTCTATTTTGCCCTTTTATTGAAGAACACCAGGGCATTTTTCTTGAATAATTTATTGTAGTGTGATGTTTATTTTCAGGTTTTTCAAGTAGGCCTATGATTCTCAGATTATCTTTCCCAGAATGGTCAACTTTCTTCTTGATGAGATATTTCCTGTTTCCTTCTAATTTCATTCTTTTGACATTTCTTTATTAATTCTTACTGTCTTGTGAGATCATTGGCTTCTAGTTCCCCAATTCTAGTTTTTAAAGACTAGTTTTCATCTAAGATGTTTTGATTTTGTTTTTCAGTTTGGTCTACCCTACTTTTCATGGCTTCCAGCAGGTCATTTCTGTTCTTCAATTTGCTCATCATTTCAATTGATTTCTGGGCTTCTTTTTCCAAGTGGGAGATTCTGTCTTTTAAACTGTTATTTTATTTTTGAACTATTTT
>NW_025393305.1:0-4819 GCF_016433145.1 Gracilinanus agilis
CGAAGGTTCATGGGATTTGGGTATTTCCATGCTATAAGGGGGTGAAAGAGCTCCCACTGAAACGTGAGCTGATCAAGTCCCCTCCCCACCCCACCTACGGTGCCAGAGCCAGTGCACAAAGTTTAGAGCAAGCATGGGGCATTCACTAAGTTATTGGCAGCTAATTGGGAACACCAGGGGCTTGGCTCCTGTGAGCAGCAAGATTTAAGACACCAAGAGACTAAAGAATGGGGACTTTGATTATGGGCCTTGAGAGAGGACCTAGAGCTGAGAGGTGACAGACAGTAGAAGCAGCGCTCTGAGACTCCTCAAGGAGCCTCGGGCAGAGGAGCAAGTGTGGGGCAATCACTGGGTTCTTGGTAGCTCACTGGGACCACTAGGAGGCTTGACCCTGAGAACAGCTGCTAGAATTGAGACCACCCCAGGAGGCTAGAGAGAGCAGACCTTGGGCCCTGGAATAGAGCTGAGAGGGGCAGCATACAGCAGAAGCCTAGCAGACAGTAGAAGCTGAGCTGAGACTCCTAAAGTAGCCTCAGGCAAAAACTGCTCCAAATACATACTCTCCATACACAGAGAACCTGGCCACCTCACTCAGATTTCTGGCTGAGAAGGAAAACCTCCCCATAGTGATTCAGGCTAGCAATGCCCAAGAAATAACCACCAGAAAGAACAAAAGAAAACCACTGACACTCGATAATTTTTACAGAGAAAGAATCCTGACCACAGAGCACACAGCAGAGGAGGACAAACAAATAAACACATCCACACCTTCTCCCCCAAAATGACAATTGGTCACAAGCTCTTGAAGAGTTCAAATCTGAGATCATGAGAAAGATGGAAGAGATCTGGCAAGAAAAGGGGGAAATCGCTCAAAAAGAAACGAACAGTTGAAAAGACAGAAACTGGAGAAATTGGAGAAAGATGCCCCCCAAGTCCAACGAAATGATAAGCAAATTGGAGACCCAAATTCAACAGCAGGAAACCATGAAGAACAGGATAGATGAAATCGAAAAGGATAATCAAAAGATTATAGCAGAAAACCATTCTCTAAAGACCAAAATTGGGCAAGCAGAAGCCAATGGTCTCTCAGGACAGCAAGAACTAAAAAAGCAAAGACAAAAGAATGACAAAATAGAAGGAAACGGGAAATATCTCAATGACAAGATGCCAGACCAAGAAAACAGGTCTAGAAGAGACAATTTGGGAATTTTTGGTCTTCCTGAAAAATCAGAAGGAAATCATACTACAAGAAATCATCCAAGAAATCTACCCTGATGTTCTTGTACAAGAGGGTAAAACAGACATAGAACGAATCCATAGATGACCCTCTACACCAGGGATCAGCAACCTTTTTGGTGGCGAGAGCCATAAACGCCACATTTTTTAAAATGTAATTTCGTGAGAGCGGTACAGTGCTCACAGTGCGCACTCCTCCTGTAACAGTGCCTGAAAAAAATTGACTATATGACCACAGCCAAAGGGGAAAGAGGAGATTTACCTAAACTGCAGTCAGTTACTGTTGTCCAATCAAACACCAACACCTAGCCCTATAACCAATCTTTATCATCCAAACCCAACCCCCCCAAGCCAAGGAGCTACATTAAATATACAGCTTCTCACTTGTGACTTTGGCCTGGGCACTGTTTACAGGGGCAAGGGCTTGGCTGAGCTGAACATTCATAAGCCCTGGTGGTTAGAGGCACACCTTGGTGGCTACTCAGGCATCCCTATTCCTCACTCAGCCTAGATCCATTTTACCACCTGAGGATCTTGGGCCAGCTCTTCAGGCCCATCTTATAGAACCACTATCCACCGCCCCCCGCCCCCAGTCTTAGAACAACACTAAATCCTCAAAAGACAACCCCAAGGAATATAATTGCCAAATTTAAGACTTTCCAAGTTAAGGAGAAAATACTACAAGAAGTCAGAAAGAGGCAATTCAGATAACAAGGAGCACGAATCAGGATTGCACAGGATCTGGCAGCCTCCACAAGGCTTAGAATATGATATTCAGAAAGGCAAGTGAACTGGCTCTACAACCAAGGATCACATATACCCATCAAAACTGACTACATGCTTCCAGGGGAAAGTATGGGCATTCAACAAAATAGAAGATTTCCACGTATTTGTAAAGAAAAGACCAGTGCTAAGCGGAAAGTTTGATGTCCAATCACAAAAATCAAGAGAAACATGAAAAGATAAATAAGAAAGAGAGGGGAAGGAAAAAAGAAGTTATTTTTTCCCTTTTAATTTACTTCTTTAAGGGCTTTAATAAGAGGAAATTATTTGTATTCCTATGTGGGGAAATGTTATGTGTAATTCTCAAAAATTGTATCCACTATTTTGGTAATTAGAAGAATTATTCATATGGAGAGGTTGGAGTACTGACTGGTCTAAGACGATATGCAAAAAAAGAAAATGGGGGGGGGGAATAGAAGATGGCACACCAAGAGAAACTTGAAGGAATAAGTAAAATAGGATAATCTATACCACACAAAGAGGTGTATGGGAAGGAGAAGGGATGAATACTAAATGTTAATAGGAAATGCTTAAACCATACTCTCAGTGGAATCAATTCTGAGAGGAAGAGCAGCTAGATCCATTGGGATATCGAATTCTATCTTACCTTACTGGGAAAGTCAGAAGGGAAAAACCAAGGTGGGCAGTGGGGCGGGGAGTTCAAAAAGGGAGGGAAAGCGTGTGGGATGCAGCCAAAACAGTAGGTCAGGGGGAAAATTTACATCCTTGGGTGCATAAATTAACAAATTAGGGAGGGCAGAGATCAAAGAATTGGGCAGACATATCAAAAAACTATAAAGCAAACAAATTAAATATCCCCACTTGAGAACTAAATTAGAGATCATAAAAATTAAAGGAGAAATTATTAAAATAAAAAGTAAAAGAACTACTGAATTAATAAGACTAGGAGCTGGTACTTTGAAAAAAAGAAATTAAACTGACAATGTACTAGTCAATCTAATAAAAAAAGGAAAGAAGAAAACCAAAATAGCAATATCAAAGATGAAAAGGGAGACCTCACTTCTAATGAAGAGGAAATCAAGGCAATTATTGAAAACTAGGCCATAAATATAGAAATCTAGGTGATATAGATGAATTTGTACAAAAATGTAAATTGCCTAGATTAACAGTAGAATAAATAGAATGCTTAAATAATCACATATCAGAAAAAGAAATTGAACAACAAGCCATCAAAGAACTCCCTAAGCAAAAATTGCCAGGACCTGATGGATTCACAAGTGAATTCTATCAGACATTCAAAGAGCAACTAATCCCAATACTATACAAATCATTTGATATGATAAGCAAAGAAGGAGTCCTACCAAATTCCTTTTATGACACAAATATGGTACTGATCCCAAAGCCAGGTCAATCAAAAACAGAGAAAGAAAACTACAGACCAAAGTCCTTAATGAACACAGATGCAAAAATCTTAAATAGAATACAAGAAAAGGACTCCAGCAAGTGATGACGAGGGTTATTCATTATGATCAGGTGGGATTTATACCAGGAACGCAAGAATGGTTCAATATTAGGAGAACCATTCACATAATTGACTATATCAACAAGCAAACCAACAAAACCACGTGATTATCTCAATAGATGCTGAAAAGCCTTTGACAAAATACAACACCCATTCCTATTGAAAACACACAAGGGCCTTTCCTAAAAATAATAAACAGTATATATCTAAAACCATCAACGAGCATCATCTGCAATGGGGGCAAATTAGAAGCATTCCCAATAAGATCAGGAATGAAACAAGGATTCCCATTATCTCCTCTCTTCTTTAACATTGTACTAGAAAACACTAGCAGTAGCAATTAGAGAAGAAAAAGAAATTGAAGCTATTAAAATAGGCAATGAATAAACCAAGCTATCACTCTTTGCAGATGATATGATGGTCTACTTAAAAAATCCCAGACAATCAACTAAAAAGTTAGTGGAAATAATCAACAACTTTAGCAAAGTTGCAGGATACAAAACACACCCACATCAATCATGAGCATTTCTATATCTCCAAAACATCACAGCAGCAAGAGATAGAAAGAGAAAGTCCATTTATAATCACCCTAGACAGTATAAAATATTTAGGAATCTATCTGCCAAGACATACAGAGGAACTATACAAACACTACTACAAAACACTTTCCACACAGTGAAAAGTAGATGTAAACAATCGGAAAAACATTGATTGCTCATGGCTATATAGGATGAGCTAACATAATAAAAATAACCATCCTAAGCAAATTAATTTACTTATTTAGTGCCATTCCTATGAAACTACCAAGAAAATGTTTTACTCAACTAGAAAAAATATAACAAATTTCACTTGGAAGAATAAAAGATCAAGAATTTCAAGGGAAACAATGAAAAAATAGTGAAGAAAGGTGGCCTAGTAGTACCAGATCTTGAACTGTACTATAAAAGCAGTAGTCATCAAAACAATTTGGTACTGGTTGGAAATTTGCATTGGCTATGTATGGGGGCAAAGGGGAAATGGAAAGTCAAAACATGATTTCTGTAACCATGAAAATTTTTCTAAAAAATAAAATATTTTAAAAAATACAGTATGGTACTGGCGAAGAGACAGAAGGGAGGATCAATGAAAGAGACTTGGAGTAAGTGACCTCAGCAAGACAGTCTATGATAAACCTAAAGAACCCAGCTTTTGGGACAAAATCCCACTATTTGACAAAAACTGCTGGGGAGATTGGAAAACAGTATGGGAGAGATTGGGTTTAAATCAACATCTCACACCCTACATCAAGATGAATTCAGAATGGGTGAATGACTTGAA
>NW_025393306.1:0-2890 GCF_016433145.1 Gracilinanus agilis
CAGAAATAAAACCTCCAACAGAAAGACACCAAGACACAGATGGAGACACAAATGAAATACAAGAAACAGATCATTATCAAGAACAAGACACTCAAATCATTGATTTAGATCACACAAACACCTCATTCACCCATGAAGATCAACAGTTAAACCTATCAGAAATCAGCGATGGTGAAGAAAACTGAACATTAGACTAAACATTACATACATTACATCAAAGACAAGTGCAAATACAAAAAATCTCATAAGAAGAAATTTTGTGGCAACACAAAATTTAACATAACTCTACACAGTCACGCACTGGTTCTGGATCCAGGGATTCTTCAATCAAGTTGACAGCCGACGAGATGGGAATCCAGCAAAGGAGAAGAGAGATGGGATCCCAAAGATTCCAAAGTCCCAGAAACATCAGGACATCAGGACCAGCACAAGGACAACAAGAGACATTGCACAACAGACTGTACAAGGACCTGAACTATGACAACACCTATGTGGCTCAGACATCATCACTGGAAGAATCACAAGGAGAGAAGATCAGCTGATCAGGATTAGGTTTGAACAGGTGCAAGTTTTTCACATTCAGACACTAATCAGAAGGGAAATGCACAAACTAGAATGCATGCAACAGAACATAAACTGATTGATAGAGAGATTCTGAAGAAGAAGGTGAGTATAAAACCAATCAGTAAATGTTAGGTCATGAGTCCAACACATAGTCACAATAAAGTCACATCACATGTACATAATGTAAATAAATATAAATAGTTTGAAAACAAAGTCCAGTCACCATAATAAACAAGAAAACTAAGATTCCTTGTAAGGTCCAAAGTACTCATTTCATAGGAAAATCACATGAAAACCTAGTACATATGGTAATATATTGTTACTAACAAGTAATGCATAAGTCTACTAACCTGTAGGGAAAGAGTAGATGCAGAGGAATTCAATTCTAGTTAGCATAGAGTCAGTATAAAATAGTTATAAATGTTCAAATAGAATTGTAAATAGGAATGTTAGACAAACATTGTATAGTGTAGATTAGTTAGGAATGAAACTAATTGACTATCACATTAACTATAGTGTAAAGAATTACTGACAAACTAATCATCCTAACCATAGGTTAGGAAATGGAAGAAATGTTAGAATTTATTGTGAATTAGGAATGTTATTTGAAGTTCAGTATTAGAAAAATTTAAGCAAATTTATTGCAAGAATTGCATTAATTTAAAAAGTAAGAAACAACATAGATAATCATTCTTAAATGTTCTTATAATAGTGACATGTTATACTTATGTTCAAATGATATGTTTATGGAAATATTGTATTCAAACCCCACACTTTCCCAGAAAAATAAACCCCTTGTCATTAGCTTTAGGCTAGACAGATAGATAAGACATTAGATAAGATAGGATTTATTATTTTGGGAAGGGTTGTTAATGGGATAGAAACACATAGTTAAGAATAGCATAGAGTAGAGATCATCCATGGATAAGATCAGCTGGAAATTTCCAGGTTGAAATTTCCAAAAACAAAATGGCATTCATGTCATATTCAGACTCTGGGAGTTGAGAGTCACACCTTGATTGGCAGTTGATGACAGTTGGAGACTTTGGAATGTTCCCAGAGACTGTGAGGAAAAAAAAGAGGCAGTTGGCCAGAGAGGGTATAAATACTCTGAGAGAGTTCTGAGAGAGCTTTTTGATTTTTGGGACCCTTGGCTTTTGGCTTAAGAGCTCTGACCTGAAATCCTTGACTAAACATCAACTTGATCTTGGACATTGACCTGTGGGTCTGACCGTGGATCCTCTCATTCTCTCTGAATTCCCCTAGGTATTTAGGCATTTAAACCATCTCTAGATATTTAGGTATCCCGGGGTCCGGGGGGGGGGGAACCAGGAAGTAGGTAGGAGAAGAAGAGGGTGATAAGGGTGGTAATTCCTGAAGGCTGTAGGACTGGCACAACAACTAGCAGTAAGAAGCTGAGAGAAATCATCAATATTTGTGTCATCCAAACAGATTGCTCACTCTGGTTTGGCGGTGGCCAGGCTGAGCCAGAGGAGGTGAAGAACAAGAGCCCAGCATTACTGAACAGCCTACAGTCCTGAGGGATTATGGTCATAGATTTAGTGATAAGGTCTCCTATTCCCAATCCATTCCTGATCATTCCTTTCCCTTGTTAACAACATAGATAAAATTTATTAAGTACCTTCCTCAAGGGAGCAACACAGTCAGATGAACGTTATCCAAGGCTAATAGAGCCCAATACTAATAATCAATCAACCCCAGGGGGGACCTGAAAGGGTTACCCATCCACTGACCTTTAGGGATCCTGCCTGGGCACTGTTATAAAAAAGGGTAGTTATTATAACATCCAGCTGAGTGGCAGGACTCGGGTGTCCCTACACCAGCCATCAGAGGAACCAAATCACAGCTTCCTCAGATTAATAACAATATAATAACTAGCCTATTAGGAGTATAAAGATACCATTTACTTCTTATTTTTATAACAATATAGAGCCCGGAATTCTACAGTTTGTTGGAAATTCCCAGGTATGGTGTCCTTCCCGAGATGTGGTTGTCCCAACGTGGTGAGCTCCCTGAGATATCTGTGATTTTTGCCTTCCTTGTCTTGAGTAAAGGCTTGTTCTAATATAATTTTTTTCAGGTTGATAGGGAGAAGATAGCCTGGAGTCAGAGTGATGTACATGTTGTCCTGTCTGTTAGGTCCCCTGTGCTCTGGCCCTTGCCCACCAATGCCATCATGAAGATTTCTGTTAGGGTGATGGATAACAAGAGCTTAAGGAATAAGGCAGAGACTGTTGGAATTTGATTGGTCTGTGAAGAGAGACTAAGCGGCTGTACTCATTTCTTCTTCCTTTGCCTATTAGAG
>NW_025393307.1:0-3757 GCF_016433145.1 Gracilinanus agilis
AGTTAGTTGAATTTTAAGTTCTTTCAAAGCCTGTGTCCATTTCACTGAGTGTTCTATGTTTTTTTTTCTTGGTGTTCCTTTATCTTCTTCTGATCCATTTGTTCTTTGTTCAATTTCTGGATAAAAGCTGTTGATTGTGGTTTCTTTTTTCTTTTTCTGTTGTTTAAACTCATGTTTTTTTTCCCTTCTTTCTCCCCTGTAATTGGCTGTAATCTTGATCCTCCATACATATTTTTGAATTTGGGCTATTCAGCCCTGGGAGGGCTTCTTCTCTGTTTTGTTGATTAATTAGGTTGGTGGGACCTAAGGCCATATTTTCCCCAGCTGGTGGTAAAAGCTAAAGAAGTGAATTCAGCAATTTTCCTTGTAGTCTGTGGGGGAGGGTTGTTAGAGCTTCTCTGCCCTCTAAAGACTTCTCCTCTGTTGTGCTGATAGGATTAAGCCAGGTGAGGTTGATCTACACAGCTCTGAGTACCCTGAGGTCAAAGCCTCAAGAGAAAGGGGGGGTAGTACAAGATGGAGGGTATGTTCACCCTCTCTGGGTTTCTCCCCCATCTGCTTCCCTGCTGTCTGTGATCAAAGCCTTGAGTTTGGCACAGCTGTGCCAATGAGGCACTCTTTTGGACTAGAGGCCCAGCCCACCCAGGGATTCCAGTATCTGCTGGAGACTCAGCACATTAGGTGGAGGAGGGAATCTGGGATCTTCCTCCTTTCTTTCTCCTCCCACCCGAGAGTTCCAAGAATTCAGGCTTTTTTTTCTCTTTTTTTTCCTCATACCTTTTAAGTTGGGTTCAATTGGAGGATCCCCCAGCTCTGTTGTGTTGTCAGATTTGTTTTTCTGTTCCCTCAGAGCCCTTTGTCCTTAATTGGTGGTGAAGGGCTTTACCGAGGTTTGGAGCCTTGCTGCTTCTATGCTGCCATCTTCCCAGCCCTTATACCACTTTTAACTGAGCCTCTATAATTAAAATGGAGAGATATTGTATGAGCTCTATGAGCTAGAGTGGAGCTCTATGGAGCTCAAAGCTCTCCCCCATGAAAACCAAAGCCTAATAACCAAGAAGCCAAGGCCAAGGGCTAAAATAAGATATTTCTTATCTCCCTTCTATTATTTATAACAGTGTGTGTGTGTGTGTGTGTGTGTGTGTGTGTGTGTGTGTATGATTTCAAAGAACTGCAAAAAATACTACAATCAAATGGCTGAAGAGATTCCTGGCATATAAATGTATTTGAATGGTACTATGATTAAAAATGAATTTGATAAGTTCATAAAACATGGGAAGACATAAACTTATCTAGAGTTATATGAACAGAATGACAAAAATAATTTACACAATGACTAAAATAACATAAATAGAAACAAAACAAAATTACTGAGGATCTGTATCCCTACATTATTTCAATTGTGTTCTTTTGCCATGTTGACTCTGAATCATTAACATCTACTCTCTGAGACTGAATATGCAAGCAGTTGTCAATTCATCTGATGCTATTATTGTCCATTCCACATCTCCCCATCATATTTAAAAGAACATTAGGAGATACTTTATAAAAAGTTTCACTAAAATCTAAATAAATCACACCCCCTAGAGCTGAGATCATCTATGGGTTTAGCAATTGCATCCAGAAAAGTGGGTCTGGTAAGACTCACCCTTGAAGATATATTGTACAGCCTTTTCTAGGTGTTCGTGAGCCATTTCTTTGATTTGTTCGAGAATTTTCCAGGAACTGAAATTAATCTCTAATTTCCCAACAATATTCAGCTTGAGCAACACTTTCTACAAGAATTTGTTCACCAATTTGCAGCTGTTAATGCTTTCCTTGTGTCATATTTCTTTGTAGTTATGTTCTGGATAAGCTTATCTATGTGCGTTTTGACTTTTCCAGTGGATTATATTAACAACGGCTAAATTTATATAAAATTTTAAAGTTTGCACAACATTTTACAAATCATATTTCCATTTTATCTTCACAATAATCCTGGAAGGTAGGTGCTATAATTATCCACATATTATAGATCAGAAAACTGAATCAGAAGTCTATTTTTTTAAACCCTTACCTTCACTAAGACAGAAGAGTGGTAAGGACTAGGTAACTGAGGTTGAGTGACTTGCTTACATGGGCATATGATTTGGGGTCACACTAGCTAGGAAGTGTCTGACATCAGATCTACCCCTGGACCTTCTGTCTCCAGGTCTGGCTCTCTATCTACTGTGTACTTCCTAACTGCTTTGTCAGAACACTCTTAAATGAACTGCTCAAGCTTACACAACTAGTAAATATCATAAATTAGTTTTGAATTCATGTCTTCCTGACTCCAGATTCAAGGCTTAATCCATCAAGTCACCTAGTTTTTGTCTTATTGTTATCTGCCTGAGATTAGTGACTCTACAACATCTGTCACATGTGTTCTCTTCTTATCACCCCTAAACTCAAGCCTTCATAATCTCATTTTTATCTTTACCCCTTGACTCAGTGCTTGTTATGTTTTAGTTGTTGTTTAGTTGTGTCTGACTTCACAGGTTCATGGATTTGTCCTTGGGGCTTTCTTGGCAAAGATACTGGAGTGGCTTGCCATTTTCTTTCCTCCGGTGTTCCTATTTTACATTTGAGGTACTGAGAGAAAGAGGGTTTAAGAGACTTGTCCAGGGTCACATAGCTAGTAAGTGTCTATGGTCAGATTTAAACTCAGATTTTCCTAATTCCAAGCCTAGTGCTCTATCCACTGCGCCAATAAGCAGCTTGATATGTGGTAGACAATAAATACTGGTTGATTGATTGATAAGTTCAGTTTGTCATCATGTTTATATTTGTTATCCATTCAAAGTGGCAGAACAATTCAGAGTTTGTACTCCATTCGCCTGATTTTGTACGTCATATTCTTTGAGACTGTTAGGAATTAGGAGTGATTTTTGGGGCACAGCTCAGCAATAGCTGAGATATGGACTCATCTTTCAACCTTGCCATATTTGGGTATGATCTTGGTAGGACCAATGCTTTGTACAAATTGTGTGACATCTGAGTCTACTCTTCAATGATCAAGGTGACATAGGAGAGATTGTGGTCCTGAAGAGGAATATTTCATATTTCTGTTTCTCTTTCTGCCATATCTTTTTAAATTGTTAAAATAAACAACTTATTTTTTCCCATGGTTACATGATTCTTGTTATCTTCCTCCTTTCTTCCCCCTTCCCTCCCAGAGTTGACAAGCAGTTTCACTGGGTTATACATATATTAGCCCTCAAATTCTATTTCCATATTATTCATTTTTGTCCTAGAGTAATCTTTTAAAAACCAAAACCCCAAATCATATGCCCATGTAAACAAGTGATAAATCATATGTTTTCTTCCATATTTTACTCCCACCATTCTTTCTCCAGATGTGGATAACATTCTTTCTCATACGCCCCTCAGCATCATTCTGGATCATTGCATTGCTTTTAGTAGCAGAGTCAATCACATTTGATTGCCCCACAATATTGCAGTTACTGTGTATAATATTCTCCTGGTTTTTATTTCACTCTGCATCATTTCATGTAGGTTTTTCTCGTTCTTACAGAAATCAAGTAGTTCATCATTCCTTACAGCACAATAGTATTCCCTCACCACCATATATGATAATTTGTTCAGCAATTCCTCAATTGAGGTTCACACCCTCATTTTCCAGATTTTTGCCCACAAAGGTATGTTTATGAATATTTTTGTACAAACAGAACCTTTCTCATTTTTTAAATCTCTTTGGGATACAAACCCAGTAGTG
>NW_025393308.1:0-3049 GCF_016433145.1 Gracilinanus agilis
TTTTTTTATCCTTTTCACTACACAAGAGCCTTGCTTCCTGAGTCTCTCATGTGTGTTGAACCATTCCTTCATTTATGTCTTGCTCCAGCTTAAATTATCGTCTTTGGAGTCCATAGCTCTATAGATTCAAGTTTCTCATCCTTCAGAAAGGCTGTGAGAGTGGGGAGAGATCTAAACTTCACTCAACCTCCGATTCCTCATTTATAAAATGGAGATTATCCTACGTGTATTCTCTACCTCACGGAATGGGTATAAGATTAAATGAGATAACCTATAAGCCTGAAAGTTATCAATAAACCAATGGATCACTCAACAAGAAATTATTTATTTATTAAGTGTGCCAGGCATTGCTCTAAGCATGAGATTCAAAGAAAATGTATGATTATTTCTCTCCTCAAGGAGCAAATGTTCTAATGGAGAGGGAGGAAAATCCATAAAAATCAAAGCAGACCTGTAAATAAAGGAGATGAAAGTGAGTTTTGGGGGTATCATCCTCTCTTTCTAGTGTGTTCTCATGATACTTCTTTCCCCATGTTCAGTGCCTCCCAAACATACCTTTTGCCTCTAATTGGAAGGTTAAGTTCCTGCTCCTTCTTAAAAGCCCCTCTCACATCCCTCTACTCTAAGGGGCCTCTGATGATTCTCTCAGCTTCACTGTATCTCACATTCAAATTTGATCATACAAATAGTGAGCTGGCAAAACCCAGTTTTAACAGGTGCAGCCCCAGCCCCCAGAATGCATGGATGCTATGGCGTAACTGGCCTGGAAACCAGGCATTGCTCCCCCTCTGTAACTGCTTGCTTGCTATGGTAGTCAGAATTAAGTTTCTTAGGAACCTGACCCTGATTCCTCATTCCTTATTCAGCAATTCAGCCAAAAGGAAAGAAGGAAATAAGCATTTATTCACTGCCTACTCTCTTCCAGGCACTGTGCTAATTTACAAATATTACCTCATTTGATCTTCACCACAACCATGGAATATTATTATTGGGAAGATATTATTATCTTCATTTTATAGCTGAGGAAACTGAGGCACACAGTAGTTAAGTGACTTGCCCAGAGTCACACAGCTAGTAAGTGTTTGAGGCTGGATTTGACGTCAGGTCTTCCTGATTTCAGGGCTGATGCTCTACCCCACCTAGTTTCCCCTAGGTGGACAGAAAGAATCGATTTGCCCAATTCCCCTAATGCCAAACATTCCTGGCACCATACCATGCTGCCATTTTCTCATGGCTTCAGAAGCATGGAGATGTAGGGAAGGGAAAGGAATGGGGAAGAAGGGCATGAGTGCCCAGGGCAAGGCACCGAGATAATGGCATCAGAGCCCATGAAACATTCGCAGTCCTTCCCAGGCTAGAAGTGATGCCCTGCTTTCATCCTGAAATAATGAGATCTAAGCCCACTGCCTAGGGACTGACCTTTGACATCCAGGTGGAAGGTGACCTTCTGGCCCCCAGCCTCACAGATGTACTCCCCAGCATCCTCCTTCCCCGCCTGCTGGACCACCAGCTGCCGGCTCTTGCCCTTGGCCTCCACGTGCACCTTCTGGCTGCGGCTCAGTTTCTTCCCATCCTTGTACCAGGTCACCTCTGTGTGGGCCTGGGCCAGCTCACAGCTCAGGGTGGCACTGCCCCCTGCCATGGTCTCTACCTTGCTCTGAGTCTGCTGCTCCTTGGCAAATACCACGGCAGGCTCTAGAAGGAGGAACATGAAACATCAGAGATAACAGCTAAGGAAAAGGAAGGCTTCCCTCTGGTCCTCTGGCCTGTGCAGAATAAAGGTAAATCTTCCCAAAAGAGGAACATCTCCCATTCTCAGTATCTGCCACAGACAGACTGGACGTGGTAAAGTATTAGCTGTTGTTACAGAAATTGAAACCTCAAAGCCAAGGAATTTTCTAGCTATAGGAAATAATAATTACAATTTTCCCTCTATTCAAATGTTCTGATGCCTCACTGTGCCATGGAGGCGACTCTGGGTGCCCAAAGGCTCTGCCAGGGGGGCACTAACCCTAGAAGTATTATAAAGCCAGGAAGTATGGGTTCAAATATGACAGGCATTGGGTCTGTAATCCAACAACCTAACTAAGTGAGAATTAGTAGAGAATCAGAGGAAATCCATACCAGAAAAGAACTTTAAGGTCATGGAAGATATGCAAATAATAATGTTATCTTAACAGTTCATCAAAATACATTGTATTTACATGATTTTATATGCATTCTCCCATGTAAGTCTCCTATTGAGCATGGAAAATGGGTACTACTATTATATTCATTTTAGAGATGAAGATACTGAGTCTAAGAATGATTAGGTTTAGTTCTTTGCCCAGGAACACATAGCTTGTGTCTCCCTGAATTAAAAAGACAGATAGAGAGAGTGAAAGAGAGAGAGAGAGAGAGAGAAAGAGAGAGAGAGAGAGAGAGAGAGAGAGAGAGAAAGAGAACTGCTGGAGTCTTCTTTCACATCAGAGTATTTCTGGTTTTATTTTGGGATTTGGGGTTACATATGGCTTTGCTCTTACAACAGTGACCAATATAGAAGGGTGGTTTGCATGACAATAAGAAAATAAAAAATAAATAAATAAAAGAATGGGGATAGCTGGGTGGCTCAGTGGATAGGGATCCAGGCCTAGGGATGAGAGGTTGAAACCTGGGTTAAAAAAAGATACTACTAAACTGTGTGACCCTGGGCAAATCATTTAACCTCCATTGCCTAGCCCTTAATACTCTTCTACCTTGGAACCAATGCTTGTTATCAATTCTAGGAGGGAAGGGAAAGGTTTTTTTAAATAAATAAAAGTAAAATTTTTAAAAATATATAAAAGAATGTGTATGTCAGGGGTTGAAGAAGAAGATACTAAGGCCTAAGAAAGACTTGAGAAACAGGTTTATGAAAAGAAGTCCAAATAATACTGAGAACTGAAAGAATATTTAGACTCTATGTAATTCCCCCAGTGGAATTGGAACATCTCATGAACCCCTGTAGAAGCTGACCTTTGACATCCAGGCAGAAGGTGACCTTCTGGCCCCCAGCCTCACAGATGTACTC